>NW_003546333.1:70782-75155 GCF_000090795.2 Amphimedon queenslandica | reverse complement strand
TCCCAATCTCGCAGCAGCATCTTGCATTACAGTTGTTATAGTTTAATTGGTAATGTAAGGGTTAATATTAAAATTAGAGTCACTGTGAGTCATTTCCGGCACTGCACAAAACTGTGCAGTTCAGAACAAATTCTAGATACGGATTGGTCCTGACCCTCCTCTTTGCGAGGGTCAGGCTCCGCCTGACTAATGACTGAATGGCCAATGTGGTGTGATAAAGTTCTTGCGTAAGCATTGAGAAATTATGATGTTGTCTTAACTAGATTGCTCACAGATATGTTGATGAAGAAAAAACCACTTTAAAAAGGTTGCTGAAAGTAGAACAAAACTATAGCGCAGACAAAGAAAGACTAAAGCATATAGATGGTATTAGACACTAAATTGAAATGTGTCATAATTCTGCTTTTGGTTTAGGTTCACTTGAAGATTTAAGAGATTTTTTTGCCCTCCAGTGTTTACAATCTCTGTTATCCTATCGTACTGACAAGCAAATTGTATATACATTTTCAATAAGTTTAAATTGCAATAAATTTTTATGGTATTATTTGTTAATAGGACACTATTACAGTTGAAGATGTGACAAAGGCCATTGTTCTTTCAGAACCTTGTCTTGTGAGGTTCTTGTCTGATACAAGCAATCCTACCATGTCACTATAGAGGGCAGAATGCTGAACAAAATCAAGAGTGTCAAAAAGGCAATACTGGCTCTCATTTCAGCATATTATGTTTTCAACATATTGTACCCTCCAATCTTGTCGGCCACACTTTTATTTTTGCAGCAATAGGTCATGAACATCCAGTTTGAAAAGAAGCTGCCTTTGTCAGTTTCAACATTGGGTTCTAATCTTTCTCATATTGTTTTGTAATAATAATAACCGAATTCATATGTGATTATTTGTTCAAAAAATGAACTTGTAGATAATTCTCATTTTAGAAGCCAAAATAAAAAAAATTTCTGTTTAAAATACTGAAATTTTGCACTGTGTTCATGCACTTAAGTGTTTATAAAGTGCAAGTGTAAAGCCAAATAAAAGCACAATTGTCCAGAAATTGGAATGGAACTTCCGGTCATTAAAATTTAATGATATTCATTGAAATAATTAAATATTACCATGGTAACAGGTAATGGTGGAGAAGAAATAGAGATGTAAGGTCTCTGTTCGAAGCAATATAACTTCTATATAGTGTAAAGCTGGAACTTTATTGGACAACGACAGCTTTCTACGAGTCTTGTGGACCAAGCAGGTGTTATTTCTTTAAAATTTGTTTGTTTAGATGGCAAGCATGACACTGCTACATCGGACTACTTATGGCAGTTGTATTCATGCTTATGAAGAATTTCCATGGTATTCTCTTTGTTTGGAGAAGATGTTAGGCACTTACTTGATCAATGTATTATTCTCTAAAACACTGAAATACTTGTAGCCGGTCTGGATAGTGGTGGAAGGCCAAGTGTATACTGGACTGAGCTATTCGGCTTGGGCTACCAGCTTCACTGTTATCTTCAGGCCAAGAACGTCTTACTTCAGACTGTTATCATTGGCTATAGAGCTTATGAAACAAGCAGCAAGAGTTCTGAAGATGAGAAAGGCACCTATATCAACATGGAAGCCATTTTGTTCTGGTGAGAATGAGTCTCTTGTGAGTGTCCTTCCTAAATATCGTCACAAGAGGAAAAACAAAAAGAAGACTAAGAGATTGTCGGAGTGAGCCAATTTTTCATTTTCAATTTATAATAATGTATACATGTCTTGTACACACATTAATGCATTCAAAACACTTCGTTAATAATAACATTATGTGACTTGCACATTTTGTAGGCACAAGACACTACTACCAACAATCTGTGATCTATCACCTCAACAACCAATGAGCGAAATACATTTACATGTAGCATTCCCTTCACCTCCTAATATCGATTCTCTTTCCCCTCCTGTTGAGTCTTGTATTGATCCCTCTACCACTGGAATCATGAATGAAGAAGAATATGCAGTCGTCTTCAGAAGAGAAGCAAAGAAGATGGAGCTGCTGATGATGAAGATGGAGTTTCCTTGCCAGAAATGAAGAAGTTTCAAGAGGCTCTACAATTACCAAACGTTTTCTCAAGACTGCGGTTAGGGGAGTACAATTAATTTATGTGTACATGTAGTCATGTACTTACATGTACATGTACTGTACATGATTGTGTGTATCAACCACAAATTAAATTTTTATAAGTATATGTTTATTCATTTATTTATTTAAGACCGTAACTCCTGTTTCTTTTAACATCCTGTCACTGTCAGTGCCCATGGCCATATAAATACTGGTGTTAACACTACACTGCAATGTACTACATTAGAATCACTTGAGCAGCCTTTCTGGTTTTTACTAACAAATTAATTAACCAGTGGTTACAATACTCTCATGAGCATTGCTAACGTAAAACCAAAGGTAGGCGAGTTAGCTCCATCCATAATTAGTTAAAATCTTTAACAAATTATCCATTAGGAATTAAAACAAAAATGTTTTAAGTAAGTTATTTTAATATAGCAATGAAATAGCTGTGCCAAGAGGATTGAAGATACAGCTTGCCTATGCTGTACAGGTAGTATTTGACAATGACTGTGGCTATTAATAAATGAAATCATTGAAATATTGACATACTGCGTAAATAAACTGACTATAATGATAAATACATTAAAATAACTTTATAAATTAATTGGAAAACATATCAGTAACTGTTGCTGTTAGAGCTGGAACTGCTTCTTTATAAGGACAACGATGCATGATATTACGACAAAATGCCATTCCGTTAATAGAATAACAAAGGCACCTGAAAACAAGATCTGGATCACAAATCTTTTCAGTAGCTCCAACAACAGTAGAAGTATTCATAATTGGTATAGCATTACATAAATAAGACATCATTACCTTATTGTTCTACAAAGAAAATGAAATAAAAATATAAAAAATTGTAACAACATTAATAAAGGAGCTGAACTGGTAATACATAGTTGTGTAGAGCCACAAACTGGAATAATTTCTATAATAATTGCTATTGTTATTATTATTATTGTGAAGAAAAACAATAGCACAATGCAACACAACACGCAGACACACATAATAAAATGACAATACAAGAAATAAGCGAAACAAATCAAAACAAAGCATAAGATGATTAAAGAACAAGAAATTATCTGAAATCAACCTTACCTTTTTACTATTTTAAAATCCACAATTTGTATTTGACTATGTCTAATCGATGCCGGTGACACGAGCAACTAGTACCACGTGAAAGTGGAAACAATAGGCTGGCACCGGCCTGGCTAAGTGGCTATAAAAACAAAAACCACCTGTGTGAATGTTTACAAGCATGAGCTGTTCCTCTGAAGGTGTTTTTAGAAATCATCAGTGCGTTTGTAGGGTAAATGGTGTATTTTAACTTAAATTGTGACAAAATCTATATTTTTACTCCCTGTCACCATTTGTTTTTTAACCATAATGGTTTACAGCGGATTTTACTTCCGTTTGAACATTGAGTATTACGTGGGATGCCAGAAAATATCAACCCACAAAAATTTCAAGCTATACGCTATTACAGTTTATTAAAATAATGGTTGTTAAAGTTAGTTTAATAGTTATAAATGTTAATTTTGCAGTTATTAGTGGTTATTAACCTGCAGTTCCAAAGTTATTCAGATGTAAATGTTTTGCAATATTTCGTGAAAAATTGGCCCAACCCATCTGGCAACGCTGCCTAGGTTTAATGACTAAGAAATTCAAATAGACTAAATGAAATGTGTGTGCATTATAAAAATATGAGTAAATAATAGGTCAAATAAAATGTGTGTCTGTGCATTATAAAAATATGAATAAATAATAAGTTAAATGAAATGTGTTTGTGCATTATAAAAATCTGAACAGTCAGAGAAGTTCTTTGATAGGTAAATAAGTCAATAATTAATTGATAAAGGTATATATATATATAATGCTTGCTATATCGTTCCAGTAATTATAAATTCTTTAGTCAAATGGTGGTTTGCAATATAAATATCTTGTCATGGATCTTGGCTGTATATGCATATGAAAATTTAATGATAGTGCTTACAAATTAGAATAACTTACAGGTTTCTTGTGTGGAGTGCCATTGCTAGGCTCTATTCTCTTTGATTGCTTATAAAGGAAATGCTCAAAATCATGAATTGTCATCAGACCTTTTATATTGGGTATTTCACATAAGTCACATGCCTTTAAATTATAAGGGAAGTTTTGATAGTCTTTAATCTCCATTAGGGCTTTTGCTATTAATTGCCTAAGGGGAAAGACAAAGGAATTAGTTGAAGACTTATGAAAGAGTGAAGAAATAAAATTTTACTATGCATGTAGCTACA
>NW_003546333.1:65644-69795 GCF_000090795.2 Amphimedon queenslandica | reverse complement strand
ATATTCATCCAACCGATATTCTTTAGTGAAAGATCATAACACCCATGCCACGCTCAGTCCTGTTTCGGTTTAATGCAAACGTCCAGTAAAGCTCAATAGGGTCTACTTGTCTTACAACCTGTATGTAGCATCTTCACTACAAATTCAATTTCACTGGGTTACACTTACCAAGAAAAGGTATACACTGTGGATCAATTGCTTTAAGTACAGCCTTGTACTTTTTAAATTGATTATCAGCTGAATCAATTTGTTCCAATTCCTTCAAAATTACTCTTCTCTTGACAGAAATTTCCTACAAGATGAAATATAATATTTTGTACTATTCTTTGCCTTCAATTTTGGGGTGGCACCACAAAGCCTCATACACACAATTGAAATAATTATGTCCATGCATGTACACAAGTACATGATGTATATATGTCATATCAATGATCTTTAGATCTAACAATAAATTTAAAAGACCAATGACCAAAAAACACCTAAATGCCATTTAACTTAATAGGCTTGCAAAGAGGAATTTGCATCACTAACTTACTTTCCAAGTTTCACTCAATCTAAAGATTTGGGAAGATTAAAGTGCCGCATTGAAAGCAAACAGCACCGAAAAACTATTTAATAACCTCAATTCCTACAAGTAATACATAACAAATACAATAAACCACTTTAATAATGTATAAGCTTTACCTCCATTGTATCTATCATTTTCAATATCACCTCCACTCTTTCCCAAATATTTTCAGTAAATAAAACACAATGGTGAAGCCAATTTTTGAGCTATGGATGAAGAATAAATTGATGCATTACATGTATACCCACATATACATGTACATGTAGGTGCCATGTAAATGTAAAGCAAATACATACTTTAGTTTCATATGTGCTCATCTTTATCAAGTTAGGAGAATATTCTTCCTTTTCCTTTGTAGTCCAACCTGCGTCCACTGATTCAACTGATTCAATCTTTCTATATAAACAAGGCTCAATAAATTTAACAAAACTTTTGGCACTAAATTTTAATGCCATTTTGTGAATCATTTTACTTGAAAATATTTGACAACATATTTGTTAACTGTTGTGCAAATTTAAGCGGCTGCGCTAAAATTGAGATATGAGAGACGAATAAAAGAAGAATATGCAGATAATATAATTCATGCACAGCACACAACTTGTAATACTAACATCTAGTATGTGAAGCTCCATTGATTGATCATCATCATCAGTTTCATCATGAGTTTCGTCATAGTGCCTTCTTTCACCTTTCTGCTGTGTATACATGAAGGGAGCAAACAGACAGATTGGGACATGCATAAACATAATGTCATACAAGCATTGACAATGCATAGCGCCTGAGAATATTATGCTCACAATTTCTGTAAGTATGCTATGCTTCAATGCCAAATGATTATTGAATCATCTTTTTTATTGATTGCTATTATTCTTAATATTATTCTTCAAAAATATGTCTTCAAGAATAAATGTAGCAATGCTTCAAAAACCTTAAAATATGCACTCTTTCTGAGTATGCATATACATAATTCATCATACTTTTGCTTCATGGACAAAAATGTTGCTTACAATAAACTTGTTTTCACAGTCACCAAGGCTGAAGGCAAATAGTTCTTTAAAAAGAGCATGTACATAATAAATAGGTTGTTGTGCCAGCAATATCCTTTGTGCTCTTGACGCTCTATTATGCTCAAAAATTGCCAGCCTAATATTCTCAGGCTTAATGATGCACATGTCACTCACTTTTGGTATTGCTATGTAAACAGGTGGGATCCTTTTTTGTAGTTTCTTGTCTCTTATTGAATCCACGAATTTTTTCAGTTTCACACAAAGTGACTTGTCTTTCTTGAAATCGTAGAAATGATAGGTTGTCCAATTATATAATACGTTGAGTACTCTAAGTAGGAAAAAATGTGAAAAATATGAGAAAAGAATTGTTACAAGTGTTTATTTGTACTTTTACATACAATACTGTAGTTAAAAATAAGTTTTAGACAAACCAATTAGTAATTTTGCAATGCACAATTAATTACCAAAATCAAAAGTATCGTATAAAATAGGCATATATACATGTAGCTCAATATTAAACTCATTGTGTTTACATTACGGTATGTCCTGCAAACGCATGGCTAAAAGTGCAGAATAGTGAATTATTTTATTTATTCAAAAACAGTTTCAGATAGGTAGGCTTACTACAGGGGCAAAATTGGGGGTAGCAAGCTCCTAAAAATTTTCTGGTAAAGCATAAAATTAGTTTCATCTATGTAAACTGTGAATCAGTGCAGTACTTGACTGTGTAAACAATCTATTAACCACAAAAAGCTCATTAAGAGGCCAAATCTTCAAAATTTTGACTTTCGAAATGAATTCCTGCAAACCTGGTTGGCCACACTTACTAATTACTCCATCCACACTATTAAGGCCAGCCCAAAAAAATTCAATCCCAAATATAACCCTGGTCTACTTTATTTTGTGCTGTATTTCTCTTATCAGCTTTTTAAACATCTCCCTCTACAGAGGGGCCAAAAGTTATTGGGATAATCGACAATTTACTGTACTTCTGGTCTCAAGAAAAAAATTTTTAACCCCACTTGACAGTACCTGAGGCAAATTGGTAGAATATGTTGTTCTAAGAACTTATTTCTTGCGACAGCATCAGCATCATACAGTTGCGGTATATATTTAAAAGCTTATTGGAATCACAAAAGGATCTGTATGTCATTAAAATGTTTGTAAATATACTGGATCTAAAAAAGAAAAACAGAACAAAACTGATTTTGTTAAAATTTTATTTGGGTGCTTTAAAATTGTGCATATTTACAACAATGTTAAATCAAAAATTTTTGTATTATCACCCTTAGCAATAAAAATAAACATTTGGCACATACACAAGTGATGATACACCATAGAGTTACATGTATGTGTATGTATGTATACACACCTGCATATTCATGAAAAGTCAATCTTTTTACTAATTTATATAAACTTCCTGCTTTGATGATAACCTTACCATCACTTTGTTCAAGCAAGATGTTGTCTTTGCAATCGGGTTGTGCAAACCTACATGTATGGCTCTTATCAAGTGCATTTATCATGGCTTATTACACATACAACAATGTGAAGATTGAAGTAAATACATGTAGTATGTCTAACAAGTGATACGTACTCTACAAGATTACTTGGTTGAAGCAAGATGTTGTCTTTGCAATCGGGTTATGCAAACCTACATGTATGGCTCATATCATGTGCATTTATCATGACTTATTATACATACAACAATGTGAAGATTGAAGTAAACATGTACTATGTTTAACAAATTAAAATTCCAACATAGTAAATCCCCTCCAGCAAGTACAACTAGAAAAGCCAGTCCCAATAAATGAAAACAATAATCATGCTTACATATCCTCTTGACAAATGCACTTTTTACAAAAAATTTTACTTGTATAGTTTTGCATCTGGTAGGAGTTGAGGGAGGCTCCTTTCTTCTTCTTTCTCCTTTTCATCTATTATTCTTTCAAATTGACTGCAAGAATTGTGGAGAAATAGATTATATGCATAACATAAACATTGTGTAATAACTATTATTGAACTTAGTAATTATTATGTATTATGTTTTGGGGTGTGTGACAAGGTGTGGTTGACTAGAGTGTGGTTCTAACTAGTGTGACTTGTGGTGTGTGTGTTCCGTAATCTTTATCATTATCAATCGGATTACAAACGGTCCTTTTAATATTATTATTGGTACAGAGAACCAGTATTACATTTGGCGCAGTGGGTAGCCCCTCTCTCAAGTCAGCTTGCCGGTTAACAATTACTTTTGTATTGTTTCCGGCCACGAAACGTGGTTAGCCCCCATTTTTATTTCTGTTTGTCTCTGCACTCTTCTTCTCAGGACACTGTGGCCATGGCTTCTAAGCCAATCATACTTCCAGATTCATTCTCAGGAGAAAGCAACTGGGAACAGTGGCTCTTACATTTTAATGACTGTGCCGACGTGAATCAGTGGGATGCCGATAACAAATTGCGTTTTTTGAAGGTCTGGCTTACTGGAAGAGCTCAATCTGTATTTCATCGACTGCCAGATACTGACAAGGCATCATTTCAAGCAGTTGTCGTAGCACTTGAGGCACATTTTGAACCAA
>NW_003546333.1:60980-65255 GCF_000090795.2 Amphimedon queenslandica | reverse complement strand
CATACCCCCGCATGTTCTGTTTCTCGGGAAGACAAGTTGGTTGAACTCCTCTCCAAGTTATCCGATAAAATTGATGGTACGAGTACGCAGGCTCGTCAACCATGCTACAATGCTAGACCATTACAACGTTCATCTTCTAACTCAGGACAGACTGGGCCATCCCAACCTCCAAAGCAACCCGTGGTGTGCTATAGATGTCACAAGGAAGGTCACTTTGCTCGTGGGTGTGCCTTACCTCGTCAGTCAAGACAGGGAAACGAGCTACCCCCAGCCTCTTGAGCGGTCGTCAGGCTGGGGGTAAACACATCACCGTAACCCCACCTACCTCTGTGCACGCTAACTCATTACACACATTTTATGTTTCTTTTACTATCCTTGGCCAATCGTGTTATTTTTTGATTGATACTGGAGCAGCAGGCAAAAATATTGCTTTCTCCCATTCTACTCTTAAGAAACTATGACCCAAAAATGCCGGTAGGAAAACTTTACTTTATTTACGGCACTACAATGACTCTATTTAAAATTCTATGAATATATAATAGCCCAAGGTTTTTCAAAAATGGCTCAAAAGTCATCCCAAATTTTATTAAATTTTCTGATGCATATTATTGTCCTTATGTTGTCTA
Source organism: Amphimedon queenslandica (assembly GCF_000090795.2). Lineage (NCBI taxonomy): Eukaryota > Metazoa > Porifera > Demospongiae > Haplosclerida > Niphatidae > Amphimedon > Amphimedon queenslandica. Next base: position 64,629 of record NW_003546333.1, on the reverse strand, counting down.
GAAAGTTTGAGCTGATTCTTTCAAGTTATCGCTGTGGTAGAGCTGATTTCAATAATTAGATTTTTGAGAAAGTTTAAGTTTCTCCAGAATAGTTCCTGTACTACTGTATATTGGGTACTGTAGGCCGAGTTTTGATTGCGTATCTGATAGATTGCGAATTTGATAAAATAACTAGTTTGCGTTTCCAGCAATTGCGAGATGCTAGCCTAGCTAGCCACACTCACAAGTTAACTGATTGTCTTGTTTCTCTCCTTTGCCATCTAAAGCTACTGCCACAGTTTGATTAACTTCCTTCAAGACGTCAGGTGGCATTGGGACTTGACTAGATCAGGTAATTTGGGCTGAAAATAGCACAGGATACCACTCATAATGCTGTAACATGAAACACTTGTAGTGATAGGCATGGTGCTTATTAATTATTATAGGCGTGGCGTTTATCAATTATTATTATTTACGATTCTTTTCATTGCAAGATGTATTTCAGACTCGCAATTCGCAATCAAAAAAACCTCGCAATCGAAACCCGGCCTACGGTATATTTCAATGTAATAATAATTTCTGATGAATTTTTTAAATATGCAGATAAAAAGGAATAAAAGATATGTGGTATTGTGCAGCTATTATGAACACATGGCTTCATAACTATCTGTGGCTTCATTCTATTCTAGCTCGAAGGCCAAAAAGAGCCTTCTTTGCCAGTTAGAAGTTTGCTAAGGTTGATTCAGAAGATGCTTCAATTTATTTACCAGGCCAGGTGGTTGATGGAAATAAACAAAGGGCTTCCTAATTTTTCCATCATTGAACTTTATATTTACACCACTTTTCAAGCATTGACATATACCTGATATATGGTATTGTACAAGGCCTTATGCCAAATTTTGAAGGAAAAGAACTCTCCTTTTTCTAATACATTTATGTTTTTGTTTTACATTTGTGTAGAAAAATGAAGACTCACTTTCTGTGCAAGTAATGGTGACTAATGAGACTTACATGTAGGTCAGTTGGGGGCATATTTTTATTGTACTTTTTAAATTTGATGGTGCATTTCTTATTTTTAGAAAACACTGGAAGGATTGGTACTTCTGTAAAACTCATAATTGTTCTGATTAAACTTTCCTATGTCTTCAAAATATTCTTTCAAGTCTGCGATTCTTCTAATTAGAAGCTAGATTTTAGAGTCGAATGGCTGTGGATGATGGATCTGAAAATGACCTTACTCTGAATGGTGACATCACAGGTTCACAACTTACCTTGACAAGTCTCTTCTGCTTTTCATGCTTTGAATCCAGCTCTTCTTGATATTTCTACACAGAACAATGACTTTTGTGATTTATTAAAAAAACTTAAATTACATGTATAAGAAAGGGTTCTATTTGATTTACCGCCAAACCCTGGCTTAGAATGGGAGTTATCCAAACACGACCACACCAGAACACATGGCTACTTCAAAGCTGATCATATTTTACTTGGTGTGCCGTGCCTCCTTTTCCCAGTTCCAGTAGGAAGTTGTACCTATCATAACAAATTACTTCGTTATGACAAGACAAGCACTTCTTTCAACCCGCTGCTTTGTGTTATTGCAGCCGGCATTGATCCACCTAGACTATCTATGATTGATCGCTCTTACATCCCTCCGCCAACAAGATCCACAATCCAAGAAATTGATCATTGCAGTCATAGATGCAATGTCAGAAAGCTTGTTTTTAATACAAACAATACTGATGTTAGATCTACACCGTGTTGCCCTTTTACCAATGTAGGATTACGATTCAGCTATCATCGTCCCAATGATCCAGTCATACTGTGGAACAACACGGATATTACTTACTCCTATCCTTTGGGTCTAAAGAGCTGCGTTGGTAAGATCATAGCTACTTGACATGTGTTCATATTTTTTTGTAGATGTCAATAGGTGCTCAATTGATGGAGATCCACATCTCTGTTATTGCCGGCAGAACTTTGATAAAGTTTTTTTGGAAGCTTCCTAAAATTGTGGGACAAGTTTCCTTGTAACATTAATACTGAAATGCATACACTTGTATCATTTATGTAGTCGCTTTTGTTATCCTTATATAGTTCACTGATTTAAAAAGTTAATCAAAATAATTGTTATTGGGCCAGGCACGGTGCTGGGGACAAGCATGTTCCCGATCAAGCTCATAAAGGTCTTTTAGGGCCTGCTTCCCTAGCTTTCTCATGGAGGTTGGCACTCAAGTCATATATAATCCTTCATCCTCCTGACAGGCTGGCAGCATTTATTGTAGGTTAGTCATCTTTGAATATAACTGAGACTATTCAGTGTACTCTGATCTTAAGTAATGAGATGGGACGCCAGGAATCCTCGTTTTATGACCAAGACAGGTATCCACCAGGTGACCAGATTTTGTTTTCTACTCTGAGATTACAAACACCAGACAAACAGGTTTGACGCCATTTTGGGAGTGTGGTCTAAGTCGAGTGGTGCTTCTTACTATAATTCTATATCCATAGTTTGTAAAACTGTAAAAGACACAATGAGAGTTGGAGGCAGGCTTTTTTGAAGTGTTCTTCCCAGATGTGAACAGTAATTATCTGAACACCTATATACCCGGCTGGACAAGGTACAGAAAGGCTTTGCCTTAAGCATCATGCATCAATCAACTCTTTACTACCTTTTCATTCACAAACAGGTCAGCAATATTTCTCGAATCACTATTACTTGGGATCAAGGAGGTTTGACATCACTGATCCTGAACATTTCTTGTTTGGCGATTTCATTGTTTCATTGATGTCAACAACATGACATGCTGTAAGGACTTGCAATGAAGTGACTGGACGTCATTGTTTACATTGAGTGTGCACTCTATATACTGTGAACCTAATGCGCATGCTGAGTATGCATGTGGTGATTCATTGAATGTATGACTCTCTTTCTTTGTCACTCCTTTCCTCTTGTTGTCAGTTATTACAATGATCTTCATTACATACTAAATTACCCGTATAGTGCTTTAATTTGGTGGAGTTTTATTTCGGCAATTGGCGGTTTGCAAGCAGAATTGCCAATGTTAAAACCGCCAATCATCAATGCACATGCTCAGTAATGCACGTGTACACAACAATCGCCAAATTAAAAACCGCCAATTACAATTTTACAGTAAAATTGCCAAAATAAAGCTGTATACGGTACCAAGAGTAAATAATTATTTAGGGAGAGTGTCTAACGTGCCTATAATCTGGGATACCACAGTGCGTATGTTTACACAGCATGGTTATTAGCACCAAGTAGCCATTCTTGTAGTCTGGCCCCGCCCCTTCGCTGTATGAGGAAGGGTCTGGAGACACTCGAAGCTTTTGTTGGACACAATGGAATGTAATTAGTGCAGCTTGATCATTTGACCGGATGCACCCACGTGTTAATTTCACGTGATGGACACACCCTCAGAACATGGCTACTACAAGTATAAAGAAGGAATTATAGCTAAAACTCAGTTTTTAACATTAATATGTTTTGTTTTTCTCCATTCTTCATCTACTCATCAAATTCATTTTGTTATCAGAGTAAAAGAGTATGTTTAACAACACCAAAATAGCCTAAAATTGTATAATTATAATAATGATAATAAGAACTGTAAAAGCCATGGCTATTAGAAGTATCATTTGTAGATAAGAT
>NW_003546333.1:58937-60444 GCF_000090795.2 Amphimedon queenslandica | reverse complement strand
ACTCTTGACGGTACTAATAATAAGCTTTGTAATATTTATTCTTTTTTTCTCCTTCTCTATCTATTTAAACAACTTAACCTATTTATTTTATATTATATTTTTACATTTGTTGTCTGGTTTTGAATAGTAATAATAATGATAATGATAATAATAATAATAATAAAACATGTCTTCCAGAAGCCTTTTGTAGTGCTTTGGTGAGCCAATGCACATACATTGTGTATGTCGCTCTGTAGATCTCCTCCCCCATGAGGTGGATGGGTCTATATAACTTTTTGTTCCTTTTTTTCTTTTTCGATTCTTCCTCTCCTTTTACTGGGTTTTGTCCTTTTCTTCTTAATAATAATTATTATCAATTCTTTCTGTGTTCCTTGTTTTAGTTTTTTCTTTTTAAAACAATAATAATAATAATAAATATAAATTATTATTATTCTTATAATGCCCAAATGTGGCTTGGTTGCCTTCCTACCATCCCATCTGTTTTGGATGGTCAGTGCTGACTTTTTTCTTTCTTGTCCTTTGTTTTATTTTTGTCTTGTTATGTTTTGTTTCTCTTATTTCTTGTTTTGTCCTTAGCGTATTTCATTGTTTATGTCTGTGTGTTGTATAATAATAATAATGATAATAATAATAATAATAATAATAATAATAATATAATGTCTATTTTATTCCTTAATTTATGTCTTTGTTTTGGTTTCTCTTATGGGTTCTCCCTCTTTCTCCTCTATCATGTTTCTCATCATTGTTCATTATAAATGTACAATGTAATTTGTATTTCATTTACATTTATCATTTCTCTCTACCTCAATTCCCAGTTTCCTTATAAACAAGCAACAAAAAACCAGTTGAACGTCTTTGCTCTTCTTTTAAACTTTCACAATGAATCAATGAACCTAGTTGGGTAAGTGCACATACTTATGAATATTGAGTCCCATTTCACTGGCATGTGATGTATAGACTAGATGGTGACTCCTCTCAATACACAACAGAGTTTCTCTTTGATTCTGACATATCTACAATGGAAGGTTTGAGAAATGGGTATGTATATGATAGAGAAACCGACCACTTACAGTATGCATTCTAAGTACTGATTACTGAAAAACCTCATATAATGTGTGTGTACATTACCTGGTACAAAATTACTTTTACTTTTTTAATAAAGAGGTACAATGTAACCCCTTGTCTAAGCAGTGAGTCTATTGTGCTTAATGTACATGTACATGTATGTACATTGTTCCTTCTTGCCTTATGTCAAACTGTTGATATACATGTGCATTACACTGTATATTTACTTCTGCTTGACTACATTATCTCTCTCTCATGCTCCTTCCTCTTTTATGCTCACTCTCTTTCATTTTTCTCCCTCCCTCCCTCTCTATCTCTCATATTAGGTATTCCAGCCTGTGTTTCTAAATGATAATACGTTGTTCCCGCCTCACGAAGTGGATAGGATATTTGATCCAGTGTTTGACATGTACGAGTTGTCTGTGCAAATATTAGCTTCTGT
>NW_003546333.1:53506-57662 GCF_000090795.2 Amphimedon queenslandica | reverse complement strand
AATAGTAGGATTAAATTGTGAAAAAAGTAAAAAGACAAGAGGGTAGTTTAAGCTGGTGTGGTAAGAAATCCTACACCATTGCATGAAGGCTAAAGCCTGGTGTCTGTGTGGTTATTGATTAATATTTTTCATGCAGTAGTGTAGGATTTTTTACCTCACCAGCTTAAAACTACCATCTTGTCTCCTTACTTTTTTCACAATTTAATCCTACTATTTTTTCATTTTTAATGTTTTTTATTTACTTCTATTACTAGGATTTAGATTTATGTGCAGTTTTTGATAATGTATTCGTTTTTAGCAGAAATGCTACCGTTTTCAAATTTATGCATTTTCAAAAGTCTACTTTGGAAGCCGTTTTCATAGCATTTTTGCACGTTTCCGTGTAAGCAGAAGGTGCAAGTGTATTCAAAAGTATTAGTTTTTGCTTGAAAATGTAGCTATGTAAACATCGCTTCAATTTTCTTCCTTTTATTTTTCTCCTACTTCTCTCCCCTTACTTCTCTCAATGTGATGATTTCTCTGTCTATTTGTATTACACTGAGAACTATCAGAATGCTGTCATGGCCCTGGAGGAGTTTTGGAATGATTCTGAAGTTTGCAGCTACTTCAAAGTTAGCCAATGTGCCATAAATTTATATCTCATTAAACTGTTATTTTTATTATTTATCAATTATTATTATTATTATATTCACTGCACCTGATCTGTTTTATTTAAATATATGTGTACATACGCATTATATTTTGATAGGGTTTATCTGATAAAGGTGATCTGCCTAAGCTGTTCAAGGAAGCTGTCCAGTATGTATTGCCCTAGGCATTGTCAGAGCCTATTTATCATTTTTTACTACTGCTCAATTATGAAGGTAATGAATGCACAGCTATTACTTGTACATGTACATGCGTATGTGAATACTAATTGTCCTATATTCAAATCAATATATGCAGTATTTGTGATGGTTTGACATGTATATGTATGCATATCCTCAAAAGTGTAAATTCAGTTTGGGAGCATATCCACACGCACACACATCAGCAATCAATGACATATTACAAGCATATTCACATATTCATCTGCCTACTTTGTGTACATACATGTATACTGTACAGTTTTATTGGAATTAATTGTACCTTATATGATCATACTTGTACGTATGTACAGTGTACACGTATGTGCATAATGTACACTGTGTGTGTGTTATGTTTTTGTTTGCTTCTCTCTCTTTCTCTCTCTCTCTCTCACCCTCTCTCTTTCCCTCTCCCTTGTCCTCCTATATGCCATACACATATATACTTGTATCATGTCTTGAGTCACACTACATTACATTTTTTCTTACATATTGTACTGCTACCACAACCAATCCCGTCAAATTAAACATAAATACACCCACCCCCATACCCACACCCCTAAAACACATGGTTGAAAAAATGGAGGTAGAGGTAGATGCAGCAAAGAAAAGCCAGGGTAACTGTAAGTACTTTTCTATAAATACACCCCAAATTGTTGTCAGCTATCACAATACACACACACTAGTGTATACCAAAAAACCTGCTCATACATGTACACCATAAATAAGCTCACCAGGTAATTAACAGCAAGGACATCCAGCAGGCAGAGGGGTGAGAGTTGGGCCCTTAAAGATATCTTAAACCCCCAGTTCTGGTTCTCAAGGCCAGACTGCCTTGCCCGGTGTCTGCCATGCCACCTGTACACGCAACAATGACATACCAAACCTTGATCTATGTAACACAAACATGGTTGGGTTGGGTCATACAACGGCTGGATGGCTGGAATAGGAGCTAGCAACCGACTGTGGCCAATGCTCTGAGGTCTGACCCTCGGCAGGATTAGTAGTAATATTGCATGAGTGTGATTGTCAAGAGTTTGGGAAAGCTGGTTTAGTGAAATATTGAGCAAACACTTACCTGAGGTACAGGTAAGCCCTTCCTCAATCAGTGAGAGGTCTCGACCCCACGACATTGAATCTCTCTCTCTCTCTGAGCATGTTATACATGTACATGTCAATACATAAATAATTCAGTAATGCCTTGTAGACACTTGGTTAAGCATCCAGAAATTACTTGAACAAAGTCCTGAGTTCGAATCCCGCTGGTGCCTTGAGTTTTATTTTCTTTTGTCACTTTTTTGAGGTCCAAATGTCATTTTAAGAAATAGACGTCTGGGCTTTTATTTGAGGGTTTACGGTATCTCTTTCTCCCTCTCTCTCTATAAAACCATTGGTAGTACATTAGTTTATAAATTACAATATGAAAGAGAGTCACAGCGCTTTCTTGCAAGAACGTATTAAAATGAGAGAGGGGGAGAGATAGAGTGCATCCAAAAATTATTGGATCTATATGTACATGTACACAATACAGTGTTCATACATATATACATGTACATACATGTATGAACACTGTATCAATGTTAAATGTAGTAAAGTCATGCAGTGTTGGTATATAATGCATTACATGTCCATGTACAATAAAGCTTAGTCTTATTGGCATATAGAATTAATTGGGGCGAGCCTTAGCTCACCCCACTAAGGCGAGAAAGTGTTTGTTCGTATGTATGGCATAGGACCATCTAATTATTATTGAAGTTAAATAGCCTGATTTTCATTGAAAGCAGGTGTGGTCACAATGAATAAATGGCAGCTAGCAGCGACTCTGAGCTTATTTGCAGCAAACGGTCAGCAAGACAAGACTAAACTGCTTTTTAAAAACTTCTCTAGCAAGAATAAAGGTTCAATAAGCAGATACAGTCTTTTCCTCGGCATAAAGGGACTCTGATAAGTTGAATGCAAGTAAGAAAGTAGCATGTACTGTAGCAGCTACATGTAAGATCTATTCTAGGTGATGTTTCTTCTCTAGCAGCAAGCCTAGGTTAACAAAGCAGATCTTAAAATATGACTTTGAGCAGTGACTGCTTCTTAGCATCTTTAATTTTATCAGTAAGATAAGTTTAATTCCTGTAGAGATTCTCAAGTCAGTGTTGAAGAAACAATAGATCTACTATATTAGCCTTATTGACATGTACAGTTGCTTTGCTTGCTGTGTATCATACAGCACATAGATATTCTATGCTTGCTTAGGTTCGCCCCCTAAATGCAATGCATTCTCCCTAGTTGTAATTAGTATTACAGTTATTACTCATTGTTATCTTTAGGAAGGATATTGGGTTATTTTGAAGAAGAGTTGGACACAGAAGAAACTAATTGAGCTACATGTACAGTCAAAGGTTGAGGGATGGAGGTGAGCTATAATAAAGTACATACAATGTGTAACATGCTCCTTCCTTTTGTCTGTCTGTCTCTCACTCACTCTCTCTCCCCTTTAGAGATCAGACATTCATACCCAATTACTAGAGCTTGTCAAAGGTATACAAGCCCTGTTGCTATGGTAATGATTGACTCCACCTACTATAGAGTGCACTGTGTGTTCTAAGAGAAGGAGGACGAAATTATTTAAATATATTTATCTATTTCTGTGACTGTCAAGACAGAAGATGGACAGGCATGTCTTGTTACTGGACGGTTTAGTGCTTTGCTGTAAGACAGTGAGTTAATGACACATTAATAGATATTGTTTATTTATTAATTTTATTATTGGACTCGCCACGTAGGCGGGTATTAAGTAGTTTGGTTGTGTGTCTGTCATTCATTCTGTCCCTTTTTCATGTCTTTTTAAAAATATATAACTTTGAAACCACGCACTCTGGGCTTATAAATCTTTCTCTACAGCTGGAAAAAGTCTCTCTTTATCATCTAATAATGTCTAAAGAGCAGCACCATGGAGAAGAAGCTTACAAAGTAAGGAAAACTGATTTAAAAATACAGCAAATGTGCTGACACTTTTGACATTGATAAAACCATTTTCCAGTAGATTTTTGTCTTCTGTTTTATTAATATGTGTAGAATTTCTTAACTCTTACTTGGTAGCAACTTATGAGCCTTCAAACTTTAGCTCGGCCAGCTTTGAGAAGGGCTGGAGCACAAATATGGTAAGCTAGAGGTACTAAACTCTGTCAACTCGCTCACATCTATATAGGCAACAGTATTGTGCCATCTTTTCTATCATAAGTTACTCGTGAGAAGAAACAAAATTTCAGCTTTTCAGTCACATGTCATGCTAAGGCCATTTTCATTATAGATGGCAA
>NW_003546333.1:35977-53227 GCF_000090795.2 Amphimedon queenslandica | reverse complement strand
ACATGTATACTACTTGTTCGGAGGTACTCTCTCATCTTATTACAACATAATTAGAGTCTTGTGACATATTACCAACCCTTTCTCCTTTTAGACGATTTGAGATAGCAAACTAAGAGATGAGGAGAGCAATGTCCCTGTCCTGGTACCTAACCTGAAGCTGTACAAGTAAATCAATCATTTTAAGGCAGCACCATTATATAATTGTATAAGAAGGCATATTTGAATTTTCTTAATGCCAAATTAAATGTAGTTTGGGTATACATATAGATGCAAACATTGAGTCAGTGAAACTTGCAGATTTTCAATAATTTATGCACATTAATTTCTTTTCAGTACAAACATGTGTACTAGCTGTAACTGTACATATACATATGTCTTCACAATATGATATCTGTTTGTTTATGCCCTCAGCTTATAATCATGACTTGAATATTAGTCTCTCAGAGGATATCGTTCTTTTCACATTAACTATCTTATTTTATAATTAGTTTGTTTTATTATTTATTTCCTCAAATAACATTGTATGTACATGTTCCTACAGTATTATAATTATTTTATAAGATATTCAGTTCATGGATGTACATGTACATTGTACATGTACATGCATGTATGGTGTGTATGATTTTTTTATAATGCATGGACATTTTGTTAGTACATGTGCATGACTGCTGCATGTATGCTTGTATTTTTTTCAGTTTACTGTCACTTTGTTTTGTCATTCGGTATAGCCCAATCTACATACAGTTATTCTGTTGTGTATACATGTACATAAGCTGCTTCACTTGTAGAGGAAGAGAAACCAATAATGGTATATTCTTAATAAGAAAGTCTCAGCTGGCACATCCTTTCATTTCAATGTAAACACATTGTACACGTTACGTATCATTCCCAAAATTTGCATGTAAATGTTCTAGTTTTTTTTATTAATTATGTGTAATATACATGTAATATCACTTGCATGTTCACATACATGTTCATTTGGTTTACCGACCCAGACTCTGATAATAATGTCATATTTGAGGAGGAGCAGCACGACAATCAAGTGCTCATAAAAGCTGGAATTTATAAACTACTCAATAGGCCCACTTTCCATAAATATGCAGGTACTATATGCATGTACAGGACATTGTATAGGGGGAATACATGTACATGTACATGTATAATGTAATGGTGTACATAATACCTCTCTTCTTTAGATCCAACATTTGTCCAAACGTTTCTTATGACTTATTGCTCTAAGACTTTCCGTAAACTGGGAGAGCTCCTTACTGGTGTTGCAGTACTTTATTGAATACATTTACATTGTGGCAAGTTTTGTTTTTTTGAAAATCCAAATTATTTTTTTGATCAGAATCCACTTGCCATATTTGCTCAAATAATTGCCCTGCTAAAATAAACCCCCATGACAAATATTTTTTAACTATAGATACACATGCCATTTTATTATTTTTATTGGTATTTTACCCAGTATATGTGCCCTAGGATTTAGATTGTACCAGATAGCGAGTACAGTTAGGAAAGTTAGAAGGTCATGGGTTCGAATCCCCTAGCTATAGGCTTTTTGTTTCTTTTTTACTTCAATTTTTTTCCTGTTAAGAAATAAACGCCTGGACGTTTAATTGAGCAATTATGGTGTATACATGTATCAGGAAAAATATTAAAAGGAAGATATAGAGACAAAGTATGTACATGTACATGAAATGATGATAAATGTAATGAAAAGAAATCTGACATGTATGACAGGGTTATATTACTTACAATAATTGATCTGTAAGTCAGTGTTGTTTTAGTTCATGATTTACATTTTAGTTTAGTTATGGTACTTTAGAACAAGGTATATTTAGTTCTAGTTCTAGTTATAGTGAAGCCTCAGCCTATTTATTTTAGTTATGATTATGTGATACCATTTTCTTTTAGTTATAGTTATAGTTTTAGTTATTACAAACCAAACAATACCAGGCAAAAAAGTCGTTGTTTCATAGCAATTTCAAATATTATCATAAAGATCTAGCATGCCCCACTAAGAAAAGTACCCTCTCAAAGGGTCAATTTTGGTCAAATGAAAGTAGATTTCAATTAAAAAGTAGGTGTGGCTAGTACTAGTACAAAACTGTTAATTCTATTTTAGTTAGTTTTTAAAAATCATTTTAGTTTCGATTTTAGTTATTTTGACATCAAATGTAAGAATTATAGTTTAGTTAACTAATTTACAATTTTGCTATACTAAAAAAAGATTTAGTTATAGTTAACTAATACAACACTGCTGTAAGTACAGGAACTTCAGATCAGAACAAGAGTTTGCACAAAATCAAAATTAATTTTGGTGTTAATCTGATCAAACTTTCTACACAACATAAATTGTACATGTTCATGTAAGTAAGTAACATAACCCTGCAGGGGTATCTAGAAATTTTGAAAGGGGGGTGCTGAGGGCATGCAAAGTGTGCCACAATTTTGGCCACACCCCTTTTTTGTAGCGGTAAAATGGCATTTTCCTGAATTATGGGTGGGGTCAAAATAATTTCAAGCATACTGGTACATCTGACGACTTCTGATCACTCCTTAAAGCACTGGAAACTGCTGAAATCATGATCAGGAGGTTAGATAACTTTGTTAAGAGGCTTGGTAGTGATGCCAGAGTCCAGGATTGCAGTAATTTTTTTCTAAGCCCAGCCATGAGGGGTGTGCTCAAGCCCACCTCAGCCCCTGCTGGAACGCCCCTGCCCTGTCGTACATGTTAGATTTCCTTTTGTTACATTTATCATTATTTCATGTACATGCTTTGTCTCTAACTCTGTGTACATGTACATTGTAGATGTTCCTTTGAGCACAGGAGATGAGGATGAGGAGGAAGAAGGTGACATAAGTACAAGGGAGGGAGCTTCACTACCAATTGGGTATGTTTAAAGTACAAGCATAACCTCTGAATGATCTCTTTTGACTGATACAATTTTTAATTTTTGTAGTCTTTTGATCCTGTCAATTTCAATTTAAACACCCTTACTTTTTATTACTCACAGGTAGATCTTTTTCCTTTCCCACAGCCTATCAGATAGTGATTATACTGGAAGAGAATGGGATAAGTCTTGATGCACAGAGCCCTACAGGAGAAAAGGGAGTGGGAGCTATATGCCAAAGTAGGCACGATGATTCTTTTATCAATGTTGGCAATTTCCTTAGTTTTCTCAAGCTTCATTCTCGCCACATTGAATTACTTCAAAGCAGAATGACATCTGGACCTAAAAATGCTACCCTTCATAGCCATGACTACCAGAACAGTATGCTCTCAATCCTTGCTAAGAGTGTATTGGATTACATCATCAATGAAGTGAAGGAAGCACGTTATTTTACTATAATGATAGATGAGACTAAGGACATTAGTAAAAAGGAGCAACTAACTCTCATTCTTCGCTATGTCCTAAAGGGAGTCATTCATGAGAGATTTATCTCTTACTCCAACTGTGAAGAACTTAATGCTGCTGCTCTCACTTCATACATCTATGATGTACTCACCAAAAATGGGCTAAACATTGCAGATTGTGTCAGTCAATGTTACAACGGAGCATCCGTCATAAGTGGCTCATTAACTGGTGTTCGTACTAGAATCCTTGAAGACAATCCTAAGGCAGTATATATTCACTGTCATGCGCATCAGCTCAACCTTGCATTAGTTGACTGCTGTCATTCTCTGTCTTTTGCCTCTGATTTTCTTGCTCTCCTTGAATCTCTGTGTGTTTTTATGTCCTCCTCTGTACCACATAGTATTCTTCTCTGAAAACAGAAAGAGTTAAAAATGAGAGAGATACAACTTGTTAAGTTGAGTGTTTATTCACTGTCATGCGCATCAGCTCAACCTTGCATTAGTTGACTGCTGTCGTTCTCTGTCTTTTGCCTCTGATTTCTTTGCTCTCCTTGAATCTCTGTATGTTTTTATGTCCTCCTCTGTACCACATAGTATTCTTCTCAGAAAACAGAAAGAGTTAAAAATGAGAGAGATACAACTTGTTAAGTTGAGTGACACTAGATGGTCAAGCAGACATGCTTCAATCAAGGCAGTTAAGACTACCATTACTGCCGTTATTGCAGCTCTGGAACAAATGTCTGATGATAGTGGCACTCGAGCTATTGAAGCAAGGGGACTCTTTTACCAAGTCAAATCCTTCTCTTTCCTACTCCCTCTTACCCTCTTTGAAAAGATTTTCTCCACAGGGAATCTCTGTAACTTACTTCAGTCGAGGACCATTAACTATGCTGCAGCAGCTTTGTCTACTAAAGCTAGTTTGGAAACTCTAAAGAGTGAAACTGAGCGGCAGCAAATATGGGATTCTGCTGTTGAACTGGCTGAGAATCTGGACGTTACCATCACTCCACTCCAAATCAGATCAAGATGGCAAAGGCAACTACCCCTCACTCAGTTGTTGCACCAACTATTGGTGTGAGGGATAATATTACGGAGTATCATACCTTAGTATATTATGCCACCATTGATAATTTACTGGGAGAGCTTAACAACAGGTTCAGTAAGACAAATTTGTCCCTACTAAAGTCACTTCAGTCTCTAGTTCCTTCATCAACCTCTTTTCTTCAAGTCTCTTCCTTGTTACCTTTCCTTCGTCACTATGAAATTGATGTTGATGATGTTACATCAGAGGTAATTACAGCTACAACTTTTTTAAAGGAAGCATCTCCTCTTTCTACCATACACCATGTTTATATGAAGCTAAGGAGTGCTTTCCACATTTTTTGGCCCTCCAAGTAGCAATGACCATTGGGGTCACTACTGCATCAGCAGGGAGATCCTTTTCGTCTTTACGGAGAATAATGTTTTATCTCAGGTCAACTATGTCTCAAGACAGGCTGAATAATGTGTCTCTTCTTCACATTGAGAGGGATATTTCCAATATACTGTGGGATAACCTTGAGGATGCAGTCATCAAGTTTGCTCAGGCTCATCCTAGTTCTAAAGTTATTTTCCAGTAATCTCTCTTTCTCTAGTCTCGTCGCCCCACCCCTTCACTTTTTTGACAAGACTACTTTTTCTCATTCTCTCTGTCTCAGTTTCTCTTTTATTCAACTGGCTTCTTTCAAAGCCACTCATAATACAAAAGATCTTAGTGCTTGATGTAGTGTAAGGCTAGGTAAATTTATAGCTAGATATACTAATCAGCTCTATTTTGAGACACGTCTTTTGGGCGTACACTGTAGAGAACACGCCCAAAATACACGCTGTAAAGGAGGTGTGGCCAAAATTGCGGCGCACTTCACGTGCCGTTTTTTGCCCAACTACTTCTGTAATCCTGCAGCTGCCTATGCACCTAAATTTGCTGGTTTTTCAGCTGTGCTTTGTTTTTTCCTTCTGTTAATGGTTTATACTTGTTGTATTGTTGGATACCATAATTCTGTTGAGAAAAGACCAGCAGTTAAGACTCTTTAGCTCTCTTTTCAAATGAAGGCTGGTCCTGAAAAGTGGACAAAGGCTGTAAAATCCTGTACAATGGAATTTAGACCTAAAGATTTATCCTTAATCTTCAGATATTTGAGCTTTTCAGTTTAAATCTCAGCATATCTAGTTTCTGTTGAGCCTCAAATTTTTGTTGTCACACAAGCAGGCGTGGTTTTGTCATTGTGATGCTTTGATGACTCATTCGCTCTTTATTTAGAATAAATTCTAGTAAATTTTTATTAATAAATCATTGCGGGAAATTAGGTCTATAAGCTGTTTCCAGACGTCCACAAGGTACATGTATTTTACTTACCCCCAATGTGTCAATCTGATTAGTCAATTGCAAATAGGCATTGTAGAATTATCATTATATTATAGAGACCCCTAGGCGCTAAGACTATTTTCAGTGAAAAATTTACAGTATCCACCCACAATATAAATTACTGACAGCAAGAATCTCTCCACATCAAAGGCAAATCAAAGCCCAAGGTGCCGAAACAAAGCATAGTAAGAAAACTACCATATAGGTACAAAATTTGTTGAGTATTTAATTTTGCAGTTTGTGTGGGTGACTTTTTAACCACAAAATTAATACCATGAAAATGCTCACTGTGCATGCGCAGCTAATGAAAATCTATGACTTAATGTAAGTGTACATGCAAAAATGTGAAATTTAGCCCCCTAAAAATTAAAAAATTAAGAGCTTTTTACTAAAACAAAAAATTTAATGGGCTCGAAATTTATTACCCATACGGTATGCTGCAACATGGTATTTTTGATGTAGTCTGGCCTCCATACTTGTATCAAAAAATTATGTAATTATATCCATTGCTTAGAACACTAAGGGTTCTATAATCTTACAATTTTTCCTTTGTAGCTAAGCTATCAGAAAGTAAACAAGAAGTCATTACATTGAAAGAAGTTGAGCCAACTGCCATGAGCCTTTTATTTCAGTATATGTACACTGGGTCTATTGAGGTCAGCGAAGACAATGTACAAAGTCTCTTGCCACCTGCTAACCTCTTACAACTCAGTGAGGTTCGAGACGCTTGTGATTTTCTAAAGGACCAACTCCACCCAACCAACTGTCTCGGGATCAAAGCATTTGCTGACATTTACTTTTGCCACGATCTTCTCTCTATTGCTCAGGCTTTTGCACTGAAACATTTCTCCAAAGTGATGGAATCAGAGGAGTTCTATTGCCTCTCTCATACTGATGTCATAGAGCTGGTATCGAGCACAGAACTTGGGATATTACTGGAAGAGGACGTGTTTGAGGCCATCATATCATGGACCAAGTACAACACCAATAACTTATCTACCCGAACTCCTCAAACACGTGAGGTTCTTATTTTTACAATGCGAGTATCTCATTCATCAAGTCAGTGAGGAACAATCCAACCCTGCTTGTAAAGACTTTCTTTTTGATGCCCTAAAGTACCATCTCCTTCCTCCTCATGAATGTACCTCACTCACTTGGTCTAACTGTCTGCCTAGAAAGAGAATTGGTATGCCACAGTTGATAGTAACAGTTGGTGGTCAGGCCCCTAAGGCTATAAGGAATGTTGAAGTATTTGATGTCATCATTCACAGCTGCCATAATGGCCCAAAGCTATTGTCAAGGAGATGCAAGTGTGGTATTATCGTTCTTAATAATTCTGTGTATGCTGTTGGAGGTTTTAATGGGAAATTTCGAGTTCGTTAATAAAAAGGAAAAGGTTTTTGCTTTTTAAATTAGTGTCATTGTTTAATAGCTCTGTTGAGAGACTTGATTTAAATACTGAGAGATGGTCTTATGTCAAGCCAATGCTCTCAAGATGGAGCACACTGGGAGTGGCTGTCCTTAAAGAAGAGATGTACGCCATCGGAGGCTTTGATGGTAACAATTGACTAGACACTGTAGAGAAATACAACCCTGGTAAGACCCTGTTAATATTATTGTCAGTGATGGGTATACCAACCATGTTTAAATCTTTGTTCATTCGGTAATATGGTTTAGCACAAAAATTTTTACCTCATAAATTTCGTTATTTACACTATCTCTATATTTATTAGAAACCAAGCAGTGGATAGCAGTTGCTAATATGAACACAAGGCGCTCTAGTTTGGGCGTGACTGTTATAAATAATCTCCTTGATGCTGTTGGAGGCTATGATGGTATTACTGGCCAGTGCCTTAACTCGGTTGAAGTGTATGATCGCATTACTAACAAATGGTCAACCATAGAGCCGATGACCCAGAGACGAAGTGGAGTGGCTGTGGCCATCATTGATAATATATTGTATGTCATAGGAGGCCATGACGGCCCTAATGTATGGAAAAGTGTTGAGTGTTACGATGCTCAGTCCAATAAGTGGTCTTGTATTCCTGATATGTTAACTTCTAGACCAAACGGAGCAGCTGCTGTAGTTTATGACCTCTTGTATGTAATTGGGGGAGATGATGGTATCACTAATCTACCAAATATTGAGATATATGATTTTATATTTAAGACCTGGAAAGTGGCCCAAGATATCCTGCCTTTAGGAAGGAGCTATGCAGGCGTGGCTGTTGTGGATGAACCGACAGCAACTGCTATTGGTCAATCATAAACTTATTGCATTGCATTATTTGTTTTCTCAGTTATTCATTCAATAGGCTGGTACTTTTCATTTTTTTTATTATTATTCCTTGTATTTACATGTCAAATTGTTTAAATATCACAGCATGTATTTAAATTTTATCTTTGATCTGGTGTTCAGCTGTCGCAGTATTAAGAATGAATGAAGTCAGAATACAATATTGGGAAAATATCCCAATATAGCAATACTGACATTTTATATTTTTAATCCACAAATTTAACTTACAAAGGCTATTAGACACATAATGATCTATAATTATGTAGAGTTGCACTAGCAATTACGAATTCAATGTTTCAAAATCACCATTCATATTAATTATTAAGAATTAATAATTTTTGAATCAAGAACTACAATAATAACAAATTATTAAATAATTAATTTATATCAGTTAAACAGGCTAAAGAAAGAGGCCATAAAGACAGTGTGAAAGTTCCATGAGTGCTATTATTAATAATAAAAATTATTGTTAATTGAAGAATATTTTGTCCATCACTTTAGACTCCATCTCCTGGCCACACATCCTAGTTACGTCAATATACTGTTTTTTCACAAATGGCTTTGCCAAATAAAATTGTACTCTAAATTTAAAAATGAAGAAATAAAATCAAATCAAATTGCATTTACATTTATAACTAACTACCATATCCTTCAATAAAAGCCCAGGCATATATTTCCTAAAATGGCATTTGAACCTCAATAAAAATTTTTTTAAATAAAGAAAACTTGGGCCCAAAGCAGAATTTGAACTGGGGACCTCATGCACTTGACTTCAGGAATGGAAGTATTTTACGAAGTATTTTAGTTACTACAAGGCTACAGGGGCGTATCTAGAAATTTGGAAAGGGGGGTGCTGGGGTCCACTATGTATGACAGAATGCAATGGAGAAGGAAAGTAGGAGGCGCGCCAAGCGCGCCGCAATTTTGGCCACGCCTACTTTCTAGCAGTTAAAACGGCGTTTTTTTTCATTTTTTGTAAATTACGGGTGGGGTCAAGATCATTTCTATGATTTCAAGCATACTGGCTCGCATACTGGTACTTTTGACTACTCTTTCAAGGACTGGAAACTGCTGAAAATCATAATCAGTGTACTAGATAACTTTAATAAGAGGCTTGGTAGTGATGCAAGAGTCCAGAACTTCAATAATTTTTTCTGAGCCCAGACATAAGGCGGGTGCTCAAGCACCTCAGCACCCCCCAACTGGATACGTCCCTGGGCTAGATTTACATATTTATGCTTCCATTCTATTGCTAACCCGGCGTTTATTCGCATCCAGCTTTTACTTAAGGATTATATGGTATGCTCTTTATACTTGTGTTACATACATGTATATTATGTGCATATTGATGTATTTAAGCTAACATTAGTTATTTGTAACACTAGTCTCTCCTGCTCCATTACTACTATCATTATGTGTGTCATCAGTTGATCTTATTATTGTACATTATTAATAATAAAACACTATTTCCATGATACATGTACCTTCAGGTGGTGTCTCATAACCTTCCTCACTCCTGTCATAAGTGTGTCTCCATGTGGACCTGATCAAAGAATATTCTCTCAACTGCCAACACACTGTCACTAGAATTGCTCAGTTATTTTGTACACTCCAAGCTACAGTGAGAAAAATGGGCCACTTGAATTGCATGCAAAAAAGGGATGTAGCCAGTTGCTGACACCCAAATAATTATTGTATTTCCTGAAGAGTCTCATTCTGTTCTATATAATAATAATAAAACAGAATGATCACAACAGACTAATCAAATCAGCAACCCATAGAAAAATAATGACTTCATTATACTTCCAACACCATGAAATTTTTCTATTTCAATTCACTGTATAACCATAGATATTAGAGACTATGGTATAACTGCAGACAGCCCCCTCTGTCATCATCAAGGAATAAACTACTAACGTAGATCTCTGAGACTAGTATCGCGACACTACTCTGAATCTCTCTCTAAGCACTGTAATTGCAAGTCTTCAAGATTTTATGAACTGAAGACTTAGAGCTAACTTTTCACTCATCTCCCCCTGTACCATTCTTGCCTATGTAGAAGATGTTAGTTACACTTTAAGTTTTTTCCTTTCTGCAATTTTAAGTTATATCTGCTCTCTTTCTATGCTTGTTGTAAAGTATAATGATTATGATAATTATATTAATTTTATATTGGTTGTCCACTGAAGTTCTAGAAGCCATAGCTCATACATCTCAGACTGTCATGCTGACCAGCTCGATGTAGGTGGCCCTGTACTCAGTGATAGCCAGTAGTTTTGCTGAGTCCTTGTCATAGTCTTCACTTGCTTTAATCCTCAGCTGTAGAAGCAATACAGTGAGTACAAAAACTGGCACTGCTGTTCTAATAATTGTAAAATTATTTTGATATGAAAGGTATATGCCGCTGGCAAGTTTCTGTTACTATGGTTACTTTCTGTGTTGCCATTAAAGGGAGGTGCTTCACAGAGATCATTGTCATCATAATAAACCTCATCATTATTACCATTGTTTCCATGGATACAGTCATGTGACTTCCTTTTAACTCATTATTATTCATATAGAATCAAAATGATATTCATTACAGAATTGTTAATATTCATAGGGAACTAACAACATTCATGAGGTATTCCTAAGTTTGTCAGAAAGACTGGAATTATTTTTTTTAATTATATAAAAAATCAATGGAATTTTGCTAACTTGTGGTGTGAGTTTTATTGCCATAGTGGTTCTAATCTTAATTGCTGAAATGATGAAATGGAGAGTATACCATTTGTAATAGTCATTATTCAGTGGTGAAAGCTTGTCCTTCACACGTCGCTATATGGCAGCAAAATGAGGTTATTAGCTGGCATTGCAACATAAGGTAGAATCACAATAATGAGATCTATTTACACAGTGTGAGCAAAATCCAGTTCATAAAGGTTTTAAAGTTATGGTTTCATTATATTGTATTGACTCATAAGTTTAAGGACTAATATGTTAAAACAATGCATGCTAAATGTTTGAAATTTGCAGAAATATTGCATCTCTTTGCGATCTAATAAATATCAAAAAAAATTAATTAATTAAATTTTAAAGTACCTTAAAAGTTCTTTAAAGCATTTACATTAAAATGAGCTTAAGTACAAGTCAAGCACAAGTGTTTGCAATATGATTAATGCTTACAAGCACATTCAAGCATTTACAAAAAGTGCTTAAAGTGCTTATAAGCAAAAGTGCTTAAGTGCTTGGCCCATGTACCCCTTGTATTGCCCTTTGATGTGTCAATTCTGATAGAATTAACCACTCTTAAGGCTTGATTATTTATCATGAACTTTTGAGCGGAAGGGTTTTCATTTGATTTCCTTCTTTGCCTGCGAAAGTATCTCTCAAGCCGATCTTAAGAAATTTTCTAGCTAAAGAAACTTTTCACACTTGGTATAGTAAATAGATACTTCACTAGGTCAATAAACAAAAGTGCTGAAAAGAAATCAATTATTCTTATTACTATAACTAAAGTGCTAAAAAGAAATTAATTATTACTTCTTATTACTGTGTTTAACAACTTACCAGTGATTCTATTGCCTAGTAGTGTTTCTGTGCTTAGCATTAACTTGTGTCTTTCCTTTGCTTTCATTTCCTGCTGCTCTTTGGCTTCTATTCTTCACTCTTTCAGACAAAAAGAAACACACTTTGAAGCCACTGTAAATGAATTTAGATGATAATTGATTTACGAATTGAATATTACCTCTAATCTCTTGTCTTGCCACATCTATATGGTGATTTGTCATAATTTCTCTTTATGAGATAATGAGAGTCATTCTTGAAATCTAATATACCAAAGACTTTATTGAATCTATCGATAAATATGGCAGTCTCCCCTGCATCCTCTTTGAAAAAAAGCCTAATGGCATTAGCAACGATTGAACTGAGTGTCTGAAGATTATTTTGTGCAATTATTAACCATTATTTTTTAGAATAAATGTTACCTGAGCAGCCAAGTCTACTCACATTTTGGAATAGTTGTTTGAGAATATGTGCTCGTGCTACAATTTTGGAAGTGTTGTGAAGCCATTATTAGAAAGAGTCATCTCATATAGCTTCTTCACGTGATCCCATAATACAGATTTTCAATTAAACTAAAAAAATGATAATTATTACCATATAGTATATATAGTTTGTGGATACATGTTGCTTTCTTACGTTCATGTCTTTTCTGATTTGCTATACAATTTCTAGTGGTCTTGATGAGATGAGATGTGATGCATCATAAAATAGTTAAACGCACCTCTTGTTCTCACTGAAAGAATTTTTAAATGTACGCGTCACAGAACCAGAGTTGTCACCTATTAGCTTAAAAAACCTTCTGTTGACAAAGTTTCCATCTGGTGTGATGGCGGTGACCTTAAAACCAAATGTTTCCAATCTTGTTATTGCTTCCAAAAAATAGGAAGCATTTGTTCTCTAGTTAGATTGGTTGATGGGAAAGCTGCATAAGGAAAAGTAAAGTGATTACAGAGTCCTCAAATCATTATGACAAGCATTGTTTTTGCTAGTGTTGGTGCTTGTATGTTGGTAGCGTGATTGTTTTCCTGCTTAATGTTGTACTTCACTTCTAGTTTCAACAAATAGTTGTTGATGTCTTCAATGTCAATATCAAATCAAATCGCCACTATTCTTGCAATAAAGCAGGTCCTCCTTAATGTACTTTTTGTCAGCAATCAAACCAATAATGCTTCTGATATTGTTCTAAAGTTAAATTTTGGAATCAGATATTAGTTGCTTGTGCGAACTTTGCTGAAAAACCTGAAGTACTTTTATAGTAATATGTATAATCACATAATGTTCTTTGTAATGGCAAATGAATGACATAACTAGAGCATTGTAATTCATATGCACTTGATGATTTGTGCTGGAGAAATATGCACCACTTCATGATGTTGGGGTGCCAGCGGAAATGTTTCCTTGATTTTTGCGTTGCATTTTAGTACTGGTTTTTCAAAAGACTGACTGCAAACTATTTTCAGGATACATTTTTAGGATACTGCCTCATTGTTGTGATTAGGTCACCATCCATTGACTCATTGACTGATACTATTGTGTTTTGTTCCTCTGTTTTCTCTTGCAATTGTGCTATGAGCTGTTCTTGTTTATGAACTGTTGATCTCAAGTCTCTTTTTTCTTGAGATGCTCTTTACTAAGCCAGCAAAGATTGATTTGAATGCTGATATTGCTCTTGCACTGATAAGAAAAATCCTTGGACATCAGAGAATTAAGAGTGTGTCTGTAATCATTGCTTATGGTGCAACAGGCTCGCTTCTCTTGTATGTATTTGCAATTTGAGTGTCTCACAGTTAGAACTGGTTCTGTGTCAAGCAATGCTACACAATCTCTTACAGTAGTAGTAGTGTACATGGTCATTTATTTTGAATTCAAAGTATGCATGTGTATCGTAATATCATGTACAATGATGCTGTTTTGTAGAATATTGTTAGTTTTAACACTATGCTACTGAATTACCTTGTCTATTCCTAAAAACATTTCCTTTTGAAAGAGTGACTTCTCTGCCAGTGTATATATTAAGTTTATAAGTGAGATCTTTTTTATTACTAATGAATGCAATACTACTGTCAAATTATTGCTAAGCTGCATGTTACAAAATATGAGAGTCTCAGCCGCTTTTTGATTCATCTCAATCCAGCCCTCTTGTAAAGATGTACTTTTAATGTTTTGCTAAACTTGCATGATTCTGCACTATGCGGATTTTTCCCAGGGCAACCTTCACAACTTTATTTCCAAATTTTTTTTTCACTACCTTCTTTTGATTGCTAAATATTTTCTTGCGACTAATGACTCCAGCAGAGGTATAGTACTATATCGGCCAAAAATTAATTCAAGTATTGTCCTGATGTTGTCCCTTGTGTAGTTGCTATGTGACACACATTTTTAAAGCGTAATTGTTTCATTTGAAGGAATTACAATATATTGTTTTAAAAATAATTTACTTTACACTCAATACACTACATGGTACAACCATGACAATAAAATGAGTTTATTTCTACAGGTTAAGAATCCTTTTCTTCTTAGTAAATAAAATATTATATCTGAAGTGCACAATACACACAAATTTTTCTGTGTCTATGATGGAATATGGTATATGAAGTGTTTGAGTCATACCACCTGTGAAAATAGAAAATAATTCAAATTTATATATTATGGTGAAGTGCAAATATAAAAATACCTTATTAGACTCCGCAATTGAATCATATATCAGTCTAAAAAATTTGAAGGCTAAACTATATGAAGTTATTGAGTTAAGGGTAAAAGCAAAAAGTATTTTATCAGACGGCATTTAGCTCTGGATTTATAGTGATGAGCTATTTTTCTTTAAAAAGGGTGAATTAACCTCAGTTTTGTAGCTAATTCAATGATCCTACACTTATATAGAAGAGTAAACTAAAAGCCTCAGAAAAAAGGTACGAAACAAAAGTGACAGTTAGGACAACTTAAAAGATACACTTCAGGACAGGATTTCATACAGACCATAGCTGCAGTCCTCAGGTATCAATGGATAGCGAAGACCTTGATCTCTTCGTCTGTCCTAAAATTTTAGCAATAGGTCATATAAGACATGAATTATAAGTTGTAAACTGCGGTAAAGATCCTTCATTTTGCTCATTTTGCAGGCAACTTGCATACGTTGCTAAACAACGCATTACATTCCATGTAATTTCCCGGTGGTTTCAAATCCCTTTCATGTAGTATATTATTTATGCAACATCTTACTGCTCTCATTGCCAGACCATACTACAGCTGTCACTGCCACACCATTTTCCTGCTCTCACTGCCACACCATCTCCCTTCTCTCATTGCTACACCATCTGACTGCTCCCACTGCTGCACCATCTTCCTGCTCTCACTGCCACACCATCTCCTTCCTCCACTGCCACACCAACACAGTGCTCTCACTGCCACAACATCTCCTACCTCATACTGCCTCACCATCTCGTGGCACTCACTGCCACACCAAATCTCTGCTTTCAAAGCCATACCATCTGCTATCTCTAAATGCAACACCAAATCCCTGCTATCACTGCCACACCAACTCCCTTTTTGACTGCCACACAATTTCTCTGCTTTAATTGAAACACTATTTCCCTCTTTTACTGGCAAACCATCTCCCTTCTCTTTCTGCCACGCCATGTTTCTGCTGTCACTGCCACAAAATCTCCCTACCCTCACTGCCACACCATCTTTCTGATGTCACAGCCACACCATTTCCCTGCTCTCATTGTCACACCATGTCAATGCTCATACTGCCATATTAACACCCTGATCTCACCGACGCACCTTTTCCCTGTTCTCATTGCCACACTATTATTTTGCTCCTCTCACTGCCTCACTATCCCTAACTTGCATTGCCACACTATCTTCCAGCTGACATTGCCACACAATGTCGCTGCTGTCACTGCCAGTCGTTCCTGCTCTCACTGGAACATAATCTCCCTTTTTTATTGCCAAACCATGTTCCTGCTTATACTGCCACACAATCTCCATGCTCTCAATGCGAAACCATCTCACTGCCACATCATCTGCCACGCCTCCTTCCTGCTTTCACTGCAACACCAACTTCTGCTGTCACTGCCATGCAATCTCACGTCTTTCACTGCTTCACCAACTGCCTGCTTGCACTGCGACACCATCTCCCTGCTCTCACTGCCACACCTACGCCCTGCTCTCACTGCCACAGCAACTTCAGCTCTCACTGCCACAGCAACTTCTGCTCTCACTGTTACACCTCCTATCTGGTCTCTCTGTCGCACCATCTTCAAGCTCTGCTGCCAAACCATCTCCCTTCTTTCACTGCCACACTAACACTCTGCTCTAACTGCCACACCGATTCCGCTCTTTTTGCTACACAATTTCGCTGCTGTTTCTGACACACCTTGCTCTCACAAACATGCAATCTTCCTGCTCTCATTGCCACACTGTCTTCCAGCTCTTAATGCGACACAAGTTCTGGTACAAAGTTCTCTATGAAAGTGAGAAAAAAAGAAACAAATAGGTAGAAGTTGGTAGTACATGAAACATTATGTCATAACCAATATCAAGTAATAAGAACTCAGTCTGATCAGTCACTTGTGGTATTTTTGCAGTGCTATAAAAATGGGAAGAAACAAATTCTGAGAAATAAGTAGTACATAAAACCTAACTATTTCTAATGCTAAAAAAAAGAATAAAACTAAGTCTGATCAGTCAATTCTGGTATAAACTATACTATATAACTGAGAAAAGATGAAGCAAGAAGACAAAAGTGAGAACAACATGAAACATTTCAGAAACCAACCACAAAAAATAACTGAATCTCATCAGTCACTCCTGTTGTTTTAAACAACACTCCTATGCCTAGAATTGACCAATCAGATGGCTCAATTTTTGGTTCACTTAAATAATTTACTTACTAACAAGTTTCCCAAGAGGTTGAATAAGTATCCTGGGAGGTTGAATAAATAGGTCGGAGGTAAAAAAGTAATTTCCTGGACAGTTGGAGGTTGATTAAGTACCCTGGGAATATACTTATTCACTTCCAGTTAAAAAAATGCGTGGCTGTTGCTAAGTCTTGCTAAGTAAACTAGTTGTTTATTTTAGTACATGATAGAAGTTGGTGGTACAACTCTATGTCAGTAGCTATGGCTTTACCATACCTCCCCTAGGTACCTCGACCTTGTTATATAACCTTGAGAAAAAAGGAAACAAATAGGCAAAAGTGAGTAAGACATGAAACATTAAAAAGAACTGAATTGATAACAACTTAGTCTGATGAGTCACTCCTAGTATGCACCTTTTTATATTTTATAACTGAGAGAAAAGAAACAAAATAGTGAAAAAGGAAGTATAAAATGAAACATTAGAAAAACTCAATGGAGAAGTCCCTGAAAAGTCACTTTTGGTATTTTAAACTATAATTAAAACTGCTACAACATTTCCTTGTTCTCACTGGCACAAAATCTCCCTGCTCTCACTGCCAAACCATCTTGCTCTCACTGCCACACCATCTCCCTGAACTCAATTCACTGCCACACCATCTAATTGCTCTCACTGCAAACACCTCCCTGCTCTCACTGCCACATAATCTCACAGCTTTAATTGCCACAGCATCTCCCTCCACTCACTGCCATATCATCTTCCTGCTCTCACTGCCATACCATC
>NW_003546333.1:23928-26474 GCF_000090795.2 Amphimedon queenslandica | reverse complement strand
TTCTACTCCCACTACATCTCCATCTTCATGCTCTAACTGCCACACCGATCTTCCTACACCTACTGCCTCACAATCTCCCTGCTCTCACTGCCTCACAATCT
The DNA here is from genome assembly GCF_000090795.2 of Amphimedon queenslandica. NCBI lineage: Eukaryota > Metazoa > Porifera > Demospongiae > Haplosclerida > Niphatidae > Amphimedon > Amphimedon queenslandica. The sequence goes on along the minus strand of NW_003546333.1, from coordinate 26,373 downwards.
CCCAGCTCTCACAGCCACACCATCTTTCTACTGTCACTGCCATGCCATCTTTCTGCTCTCATTGCCACTGCATCTTCCTGCTCTCACTGTCACACCATCTTCCTGCTGTCGCTTTCACATCATCTTTGTACTCCTACTGCCTCACAATTTTACTGCTGTCACTACTACACTACTTCCCTGCTCTCACTACCACACAAACTCTACTCACGCAGCCACACAATTTCTCTCTTGTGACTGCTACACCATCTCATCTTCCAACTCTCACTTCCACACCATCTCCCCCATCTCACTTCCACACCATTTTGCTGCTCTAACTGCCTCAACATCTCCCTATTCACACTGCCACTCCATCTCCCTACACTCACTGCCACACTATCTTCCTGTTCTCGCTGCCACACCATCTTCCTACACCCACTGCCTCACAATCTCTCTGCTCTCACTGCCACACAAACTTCCACATCTTCCTGCTGTCCCATTCATGCCATCTTCCTGCTCTAATTGCAACACCTATCTCCCAGCTCTCACAGCCAAAAAATTTTTTGCTCCCATTGCCACATCATCTGACCACTCTCACTGCTTCACCATCTCCCTGCTCTCACTGCCAAACTCTGTCCCTGCTCTCATGGCTACTCCGTCTCCCTGCTCTCACTGCCAAAAAACTCCCTGCTGTCACTGCCACACAACCTCGCAGCTCTCTCTGCCTCACCATTTTTGTACTCTCAATGCTACACATTTTCCAGGCTCTCATTTCCACACCTTCTCCCTCCCATCTCCTTTTTCTCATTGCTATTCATCTTTTCTGCTCTCACTGCAACATCTCCCTGCTGTAGTTGCCACACTATCTCTCCACTCTCACTGCCTAACCTTCTCCTTACTCCCACAATCTCACCATTTCTCTGCTCTATGTGCCTCACCATCTCCCTGCCACAGCATCTCCCAGCTTTCATTGCCATACAATCTCACTGCTCTTACTGCCACACTTTGTTGCTGCTATCACTGCAATCACTGCCTCAAGTTCTCACTGCCACACCATCTTTCTGCTCTCACTGCCACACAATCTCCGTGGTCTCACTGCCACACCATGTCCCTGCTGTCACAGCCACACAATCTCACTTCCACACCTCCCTGCTCTCACTGCCACACCAATTCCCTGCATTCATTGCTTTATGGACTGTCTGCTCTTAATGCCTCACCATCTTCCTGCTCTCATTGCTGCACCATCTTTCTGCTCTCGGCACACAATCTCCCTGCTCTCACTGCCACACCATCTCCCCGTTCTCACTGCCACACTGTCTCCCTGTTATAACTGCCTCACCATCTCCCTGCTGCTCTCATGGCCACACCATTACCATTCTCTCACTGCCATATTATCTCTCTGCTCTCAATGCCACACAGTCATGTCCCTGCTTTCAATGATCTTACTGCCACAACATCTCCCTTTTCTCTCTGCCATGCCATCTCCCTCATCTAAAAGTATCACAGTGTCATTGCTTTAACTGCCAAACAAACTTCATTCCCTCATTTTCCTACCAATTTGCAGCTGTTGCAGCCTGACCATCTCCTTGCTCTTACTGTCCCACTAAATTCCTGCTCCCACTGCCCACCTTCTCTTCACTTTTGCTATGGGGTGCCATTTCTTTAAAAATTTAAAAAATTGAAGATTTACAATTACACCATGACATTTACCGTTAGGCCTAGTAATTCATAACAAATCATAATTGATATTTACTAAATATTTCCAATGGTAATATATCACCTCAGACATTCACTTAATATCTTCTGGTCTTCATAAATCACGACTAATATTTACTAAATTCTCTTTTATTGTATGAAATCATTGCTGATTTGGTTAATTACAATTTATTTTTATAAATCAAATTGAATTTTGGCACTCAATAAAGAAATGAATAACCACTCAAGCCCACCTATTTTACTAGGAACACGTGCGCAATTCCATTACCATACTTATTTCTAGAGATGGCTGGAAATGGAAGAAGTGCAACTACCTCTGGATCTACTACCTCTAGACAATCTCCTCTATAGGAAGAAGGGGTAATGCTGACCTACAATCTACCTTGACTGATGCCATCAGTGCTGTCCTTGAGCTAATGCTTGTAAACCAAGGCACTGAAGGCAGTCTAGAGGTGGGGCATATATCCAGTACAGACAAGAGCAGTAACAGTATGGCAACATATGCAGTATCAGATTTGAGTAACAGCTATACAATTTAACTGATTTTTGGGGTTTCACTATACAGTTTCACCAATTTCTGGGGTGTGCCATAATTATATGTACGTATAATGATTAACAATTAATAATTGATATATGTGCTAGCCTTAAATTTAATTTTGTTTTATTGTTAAATTTGTAATGGTAATGTTGCAAGGCCTTGTGTGGCAAATGACATGGAATATATTAAACTTTTAAGTTGTTTTCAATTTCCAT
>NW_003546333.1:21494-23918 GCF_000090795.2 Amphimedon queenslandica | reverse complement strand
GTGATTTAGATTACCGAGGAAACAAATTTAATTAACCGAGGGCATAGCCCGAGGTTAATTAATGTTTCCAAGGTAATCTAAATCACGTAGAAACCGAAAATGCGTTGTCTAGGTTCTTTAGATTATAGTCAGGTAATGTTAGGCAGTGGGCTCGTTACCAACAAGGATAATGCTGTTGCTAACCAGTCTTTTCCATCTTCTGAAAAGCTATTGGTCAGTGATTTTACCTTAGGAGACGCCGTAGCGACAGCACAAGACAGTTTCAAATCAAAACTAGCTAGGTCCGACAAAGATATAACTCGGCAATGTCAGTCTTCTACAATACTAGCCTGTCCTGTTAGGGCTCTGCAGCAAACAGCACAAGGACAAAGATACGCTATCGCAAACCAACAAGGAGTGCTGGCATTGGGCTTGTAACCGGCAAAAAACGAGGGTAGAAACAATTATTGGTGCATAAACCAATGGCCGGAATACTTGGTGTAGGTGGAAGCTACAACTTGATGAAACTCCGTCTATCATGTCTCTCAGTCGCGAAGAGCTAGCAAAATCTATGGAAATGTTTGTCCTGGAAGTGAAGAAAAAAGACGGCACTGAACTTATGTTCATGATACTCAATACCATATGGTGTGTGGTATCTATAATGAACAAAACAATGTTTGAATGAACAAAACAACAAAACAATGGCATAATGACAAAAACAATGTTTGAAATGGGAGGAATAAAAGGAGTCAAAACTAATCATTCTTTACAAGCAACTGCAGCGACTTGTTTGTAAGGTGTTGACCAACAACTGATAATGGAACGCACTGGTCACCACTGATAGCATCAATGGAGTGAGAAGCTACAAGAGGACATCACAGCTGAACAAATGATTGAGATATCAGATAGCGAACACTCAAAATACTCAACAAACAAAATTTTTAATGTCAATAGACGATGAACCACAAATTGCTATCAGTAACTGCACAAATTTGACTGTAAATATTCAATAAAAAACAATTTTATTATTATAAATAATAGTTATTAACAGGTAGTCTAAGAAGTTATTAAGAGGTAACTAAGCTACTTAGATGACCTCATTTGACCAATCAAATTGCCTCATTTTACCTGACTATAATCTAATATAAGTGACACAGAATTAGATCAACACATTAAAATGATAAAAGAGCAGCATCCAGATGATAAAGAAAGGCTCAAAATAAGACACTTAAGGGCTCAAGGAGTGCTGGAATAACTTTTTATAGAAATGTGGGATAAAGATGAGACTTTCACAGGTTCTTAGTCGCCAAATGCCGCTTCGGGATCTCAAGTTTTGGCTCACTCAGCCCTTGGGAACCCTTAGAACTGGGTTCTGCCTATAAAACCAATGGCATACCAAAGCTAACCGCAATGACGTTTAAGATGTCATAGTTTACATAAGCACATGTGGTTGAGTGCCAGAACTGATAACTCTTCTTTTAAAAAGCTAACAGAGCGAGATCTTTTGATAATTATGGCCTTTATGAAGACTAGTTTACTCCTAGAGCTATTGTACTGCTTATCAGGAAGAGCAAGACTGGTTTAAGAGTGAAACAAGATAGCCAAAATTTTGGCCATGTCTCTATGAATATCATTATAATACGTCATTAGTGACGTAGCTACATTTTTCAAATTCCAATGCAGCTGCTTTCACTTCTGGTCCATTCTCAGTTGGGACATAGTTACCTGTATATATTTTCATATATCATTAAGTTATTATATAGGCGGTAGCCTGTATGTAGGATTGAGGTTGATTTTTCAAGATGGTGTCCATTTTTATGATTTTCAAACACATATCTCTTTTATCTTACGTTGTACAGCCTTATAAATGGCTTAGATGAGCTCTCCTTCACTGAGCAATTCTCCTCATACCTTTAAAGTGAACTGTAATGTAGTGGGTGCATTTCTGGAAAACAGGCCCAAATTCAAATTTCTACAAAATTCTTCAGAATTTTTCGTCTTTCATCGTTCTTCTATACACCGGATAATCTCTTAAACTAGAGAACAGCTCAAGGTGACTTTTACATCACTCCTCTGGGCTTGGGTCAAGGACCACAAAGGTAGTTTCAAAAAGAAGCAAGGACAGAAAACAAAATGGAAGACAAAATCCAGCTGCAGCAACCGCGTGGGTTTGTAGTTTGACGCCATTTTAATTTTTGCGCACGTGATTAGCATGAATATAATTAACCTAACCACAAAATCATAACAGAATGTAATTTCTTGATTTAAAAAAAGAATGGAAACAATTAAATAAAAAACATTAAAAATGGGAAAATAGTAGGATTGAATGGGGAAAAAAGTAAGGAAACAAGAAGGTACTTGCAAACTAGGTGTGGTAAGAAATCCTACACCACTGCATGAAGATTACTACTCAAAAGCATAGCAATTTATCCACACAGCCAAGTA
>NW_003546333.1:16204-21414 GCF_000090795.2 Amphimedon queenslandica | reverse complement strand
TTCCCCATTTAATCCTACTGTTTTCCCTTTTTTAATGTTTTTTATTTACCTGTTCTTAATTGGCATGATTCTATGAGCAACAATCCTGCTAGAGGATCCATCAACTGCTAGCAGGTGTTGTGACCAATACCTGAAGCAGTATTGGAACTGGATTTGTTATGTTAATAGTATTTTGCCTTCTTCTCTAATAAACTTCAAGACCATTCCTTTGAAGCGATTCAGCAATTCTCTTTTCTGTAATCAAAACTCCTTTTGAGTATAACAGACCTTTCATCAATTTCCGACCATAAGTCTCTCCAACCTATTAAAAACGAAACATGTAGCTATATCAGATTGTTTGTGTTACTCGATAAGTATTAGTCAGATTCCTTTCCTTTACCAACATTGTGTTGAATAGCAAATTTTTTGTGATTCACCTCTTTTTGAATTATAATTTAGGCATAGATAGTACAGCAAAAATCCATTAGCTTTTACTAACGATTGATCATCATTATATTTAATTAACATCCTGGGGCCGTAGATCCCTGGTTGTTCCCATAATTGATTTCACCCACATGCAGTATTTGTACATTCGTCTGTCCACACTTACATTTCTTCTATACATTTTGCACTGAACAAAAAACAAAATGCATAAGCGTTAGCAACAAGCCGCCCACACTCTCACGTAGTGGGAGTTGGCACGGCAAACAAAATGGAGGCTCAGAAATCAGACAAAGTGAAGAGCTTTCTAACAACAAAAGAATATAGAGATACTCACTAAAGACTTCTTCAGAAGCATTAGAAGGTAGTGAGGGCCTCTATAAGTGTTAATAAAAATCCAGCTGTACTTGCAGGTTAAAGTGACACGAGGCAGGTTAAAACAAGAGAGGAACAGCTAAATGTGAGGAGCATTATTAGTAAGACTTTTCGTTATATGCCCAGTCCATTAATACTCACAGCCGATGATGGTACCGTGGAATTTCCAGATGACCAAGGAAATTTTTTTTGGCGTCCCATTTATTATACAAACTACAAAGCAATCCCTTAATAGACAGTTTTTCTTCATCAGTTGCAACTCCTCTCAAGGATATCAATTGCCTTCCACAACTACTACTGAGCAGGCTAACATCCAACAGCAGTTGTCAAGACACCAAGGAGCATATCAATAAAAGCGAAGTAGAAAGCAAAGCTACCAGGTGTGACTGCCAAAAAATGCAATAAATGAACAAAAAGTATCGAAGTCGACCATGTGTCGAATGGAAAATAAAAGAAATTTTTTAACTTTCCAATAATACTATCTGAATCATTGGCTACTATTTTTCATGTTTCACAGCAGTTATCCTGATTAGACAATAATAATTTACCCATCCGAGATACTACAGCTTCTTGAGGTCAGTTTTAAGCAAAACTTTAAAGGCATTACACTAATTTATGTTGAATGAATACTGTAAATTCAATGCTAACACTATATTTTTAGATAGCAAGTATTGGAAAACGCTAGAGAAAACTAAATCTGAGACAGAAGACAACTATCATTTACATTGTGGCTATATACCTGATTATGATGATGATGACTTTCAAGCCCTCCCTTCATTTAAGATGAAAATTTGTATTTGATCACTTTCACCCATTATGTTTAGTAGCAAAGATAAAGAACCTTGTATCTCTACACTGAAAAAACGTGTGCTACCCACACTTTGTTGATACATGCATGTGTGTCAAATACACCAACAATCAGTGTGCATATTTTATGTGTAACATTCACACCATCGAAGTATGTTTAACACACACCTTATATTATTTCAATAATATGATATTTGAGTGTGACAAAATTAGAATGTGAAAGTTTGTATAAAAAAGTGCAGAATGATCAAATATACAAGTTGGCTTAACAATCATATATTAAAGAGTGACAGGATCAGTAACCTCATATGAATGAAAATGGGTATTGAAAGCAACTGTATGAAGACTTTTAGTGACAACAAAAGGAGAGTCAGTTCCAGAAATGATAACTTCACTATCTCACCATTGTTAGATGACAGTACAACTATTTGACCTGGTTTGTAAGTAATTCCATTGAATTTAATCCAAGACACACTATAGAAACACAAATTAAATTAGTTTGTATATTATGTATAATTAGACTGTATATACCTTGTCACTTCAGTTTCATTACTTTCATTTTCAAGTAAAGATTGATAATATATAGAAAATAACGACCTTCTGCACTCTACATTAGCAAATGACATAAAATACACTTCAGTAAATTTTTGAAACATTAACAGATTCAAACATAGTATTCTGAAATAAAGGGTCACTTGAAGTACTGCTTCTGCACACATTGTACTGATATTCCATAGCAAAGGTTTTGCAGATATTGTTAAAGCACTTTATTCTTGAGGCCAAATTCTTAAAGCATGTATGTTTTCCTTCAAACCTCATACACCATGCATGCACAAGAGGTCCAATCCTATATTATAACAGCAATAGCAATAAGAATGTTGTTGTACTTGTATACTTGTGAATCCAATCTGGGTAATGGACCATGTAATACATCTTGGGAATAATGGAACAATCTGGATACAGTTCTTTGAATGCGGTGTGATGATCAGCAATAAGAACTCGCAAACAGTCTACTGCTTCACGTGATAAAGTTGGTGCAAACAGATAATCTGATCTCCAAAAGTAAACAGTATTTGTTCCAATAAGGATTGTCCAAAGGAACTAAATGTCCCATTATTAAAGGGAGATCTGCCTAAACACCAACATGGAGATACTAAATGATGTTTATAATGTTAATGCACAATAACTATGATACATGTACCTGTCTGCTTCAAAGCATGATGAGATGAGTTTAAGGTTTTGGCTGTAATTAGAGCTGGTTTTTACTGATGTCAGTACTTCCATAAAGAAAAGACCGTTATAAGATCATTTAAATCATTAATTGTCACCAATTTCTGAGTTACAAACACTTTTAGCATCTCTTTTCATAAGGAAGGCATCCTTCCAGCACATCATGCATCACATCAGGTACCAGACCTTCTGTGACATGAAAATAGAAAGACTGGTGAAGACAGACTCTTTACAAATTCCAAATGTAGATTCAATATGGGGTCTTGTACTAGCAAATGATAAAGAAGCTACATGGCAACAGTGAGTGCTTCGATCACGAAGTTTAAAGTCAAGGGCGCTGAACTACACCATAAAATAAATCACACACATAAACATCAAGTAAAGTCTTTGGATTGCATGTTTTCATTTGTAGCTAAACAATTACAGCACTCTGTGTGCCGATGCCAATGATTTATAGCCACCTAAAAATTGGCTAGCTAAATTATCACCAGGAACTAAGAAGAGGGAACCATAGAAAGTATGCTGTTAAATTCTTGTTGTCATTGTTATGCCATTCTGTGATAATGTCACTTATGTAAATTCTAAAATAGGAATTACAGTACCTGTTCTAAATATCGCACATCTTTCATTACTGTACTTAATATGACATCTGGACCATACTGTACAAATGTCTGAGACTTAGTGATACACAAAAGGTGAAAGTTGGGAAAGTTTTGATCAAAAAAGGTGAAAGGTTGCCCAACATAAAATAAAAAAGTGCTATTAAAATAAAAGTAATTACCAAATTAATATTATTATTTAAAGACTAACCTAGTTTATGTTTTTTTTGTTCTAATTCCCTGAGGATTGCAAATCTCCACGTCATCGTAATAAAGTATGATTTGTAGAGCGGAGCTATGAAGTGAGAAAAGGGGATGAGATGCAAACAAATCACCATGACAAAAGTCTGATACCTAAAAATTCATTAACACAACAATTTTTGACAATTTCAGCAACTTGCATTTTAGCTACATTAACAACTGTAATGTTTCTAAGCATTATACAAATACAGAAAAGTCTGGGAGATGCTTAATTACGTTACTAACTTCTTGAATATTGTCCTTTTATAAAAGATTTTCTAGTGATTGAATTAATGGTAAACATAAATCATTGACACTTTCTATTCAATTCTACATTTTGATTAATACAGATTTCAACTTTCAACAAAGAAGACACTTTTTTCAATCAAAATTTTTATTCAAGTCTGTAAAACATGTGCGCATGCTCAATAGAGCCAATTACAATAACAATGAATATTAATGATAATTAACTACATTTTCCACACACTCCCCACCTGTTGACTATATTAAAGCATAAATAGTCAACACTCACATAATTATGTACACAAATAATAAAGTAATGTTACATATATACAGTGATCAAGAGTTTTATGATCTTAAATCCTTTCAGTTCATCATTCGACTAACAGTTCCTTATAGGCAAGTGATCGAGCCAAGATTTGGTCTCTTGCTTCTAAAGCAGCTCCACGAGCTGATCTTCGTCAGAGCACTTCTCTTTCTGCTCTGTTCTCAGTAGGTGTGATTTCTAAAATGGGCTCTGAAACAGGTTCTGAACTAGGTTCCTTCCTGCTGGAGCTCAATGGGATACAAACGTACAGGTCGACGCAGAATTTTTGAACGAGCACCTCCAGTGTAGACTCTTACTGCAGCACTACGAACTTGATTATCTCTCCCGGGGAAAACTTCCTCTACACGACCCAGCAACCAGAATCCTCTCGGGTTCTTTTCATCATAAATAACAACAGTATCTCCAACTTCAATGTACTCAGTACCTTTGGATCTAGTTGTAATATAACTATGACTTTCTCTAAGTCCAGTGAGGTACTCAGAGGTGCATTGCTTCCAAAATCTATCTAATGTATAGCTCAGATGTCTCATTCCACGTGTCAGTACTTCAGGAGTGCTTTGAGGACTGTAATTCTCATCTCATTTGTAACAAAAATTGTCAGGCAAGTTGCGAAGTCGACGACCTATCATCAAGTGGGATGGGGTGAGCGGCTCTTGTATATCATCTGTAGTGAGGTAAGTAAGTGGTCTTGAATTGAGTATCATTTCTATTTCAATAACAGCCGTGTTCAGCTCATCATAAGCTAGCTTGGATTGACCAACAGTCTTACAAAGGTATTTCTTTGCTGGCATTTCTTTGTCCACTCCCACATTTGACAGATACTCATGTACTTCTTGATGGCCCATAATAGTACGAAGGGTCTTATCAGAAATTAATTTTTGAGGGAGATCTCCTAGCAACAAAACGCTTTAAACACCTAAGGAATGAAGAAACATAAATCAGTAACAATTTCAATATGTACAGCTCTTACA
>NW_003546333.1:0-12211 GCF_000090795.2 Amphimedon queenslandica | reverse complement strand
TTTTCTTTACACTGATTATTCGTAAAAAGTGATTAGAGTTAATGCGGTACGGGCGAAGAGCATTTCCTGCTGGGAACAGTGGTTTCCTATTCCTTTCTTTTAACTCTAATATCTATGATCTTGTCAATAGCTTTCCTCATCTTTTGTCTAAACGCGTCTGCCTCTTCTATGTCCTTCTCTATTGCTGCTTCTTCTGTGATTTTATCTAGCATATCAGCATCAAGCTTACTGATTATCTCCTTCTGGCGACCTATCTTGATGTCTCGAACCCTCTCCAGATCGAGGCACTCTTCTCATCTTTCATTTTTTTCGAACATCACTTCGAGCTGTGAAATCTTCTATCTGACAATGCCTCTATGAGCACCTCTCTTTCGTGCAGTAGCCATTATTAATTACTGTGTCACAAATTATCATTCAAAAAAACGTGAATATAACATTATATAATTTTATTATATTCAAATCAAGACAATTAAGCAATCAACAATATATTGCTTTTCCAACAATTTCATTCAATAACAAATATTCTATTTTATCGGTATAATAATAGCTACTTGATTCAATACTCTTCTATGATTTGACAACAATTAATAGCTATTCAAATAACAATCAACAATTGATTGATTCAATTACTATATGTCTATAGCTAGCTATACTTCATATTGCTATTCAAATCAAACAATAATAATGATAATTTGCTACCACTGACTCACGGCACCCTTCAACAGCGATTCAAGGTCGCTTAAGTGGAACAGGGAGGTACAACTCGAGTCACAACAGACAGAATCGGATTCAGCCTTGTTTCCGGCAAAACACCACTTCTCTCCACTTCAGTATCAATCCTTAGGTCTTCTTCTGAAATCCGGTTCGTTTAGACCAGATATTCAATTCTACGTTTCGATTAATACAGATTTCAACTTTCAACAAAGAACACTTTTTCAATAAAAATTTTTATTCATGTGTGTAAAACATGTGCGCATGCTCAATAGAGCCAATTACAATAACAATGAATATTAATGATAATTAACAGTACATTTTCCACAATTTTCTCCAGACTCTCACAACCTTTTAGGAACTTTACAGTATGACAGCCTACTTTTCTCTCAACAGGCTTCTGCATGTCAGTAAAGATCAACTTTTACTGTCAAAATCAAGAAACTAACCTGCAACTTAAGATTCTCAAAAAAATATTTATGACGCAAGTACTTCGTCTCAAGGCCACGAAAAGGTGATTGAAAAGATGTGAATAATTTATTTATAATGGACATTTCCTGGGGAATACTGAAAAGAAGTGACTTTCTCACCTTATCTAATTGCAACTGTATTAATGATGTAATGTCCTCAATCATTTCATCAACAGCTTTTTCTGACATTTTATGTCTGTTTCATTTTCAGCAAAAGGAGTGCACAGTGATTTTTTTCATGTGAGTCATTCTAGAATGTTCATCCTGAGCTGAACTACTTTGTGCCATGTTCGTATCCTCTAGATGCATCAGTGCTGCTGATTCATTAAAAATATGTCATCCTCAGAGACATTTACTGCTAAATCTCTATCTCCTAATGATATACTGCTGTCTGTAACAGAACTGTGATCAAGATACATCCTGTGCTTTCTGAAAAGATGTTTTTTTCTAAGATAAGAAGTTTGAGTAGCTTCTGCAGCACCCTTCAATTCCACACACAACATAAAAATGTGGATTATGAGCATGTACAAGGCCAACATGACAAAGAATCCTTTTCATACTAGTATATGCACTTTATAACATATGGAGCACAGGAATACCATTTTGAAGTGGGTGTGTCTAATTGCATGTAATTCTAATTAATTCCAATTGATGTTCACCTTGCACGTGTAAGCTGAAGTTTTCCCTGTTTTCACCTGTTTTCGCCTTTACTCTGTTTCTCACCTCAACACTGGTCTGTTGTCATGGAAAAGACAGTTCTTCTCACTTACAATGAACACAATAAAGTAATAAAAATTCCAAGTGAGAAACCAGAGAGTAATTTGTCGTACCTGCAAAATCAGTCAGGAAACACTGAGTATCAGGTTAACGTAATATTTTATATAATTACTAGGTTAAGCATTCATACGAACATGTTCATGAATGCTGAGGGATAACTGTTCAACTTAATAAACATTTAAGTGTACATGTATTCGTGTACTAACGCTTAGCAGACTATAATTAATTTTTGTGAGGCCTAGTAATTGACCAGCTGACGGGCTTTGGGTTTATGGTAGTAGAGTTCTCCCAAATTTGTTATACTGTTTGAGTCTGTTGACATTTCACATTTATCTTCCTCAGGGAAATGTTCACATTAAAATTACTTTTCAAAAATATGACAGTATGTGGGATGAGTATGTGGATATTGATGAAGAAGATATTATTACAAAAGAGAAACTAAAGGTTTTTGTAACACCCATACTCAATACTCCGAATACAGTTAGTTGACATATTTCTGATGTATGATTTTTAAAATGTTCATAGACTTTCTCACCTGTAGTTGCAAGTACGCATACTCCCTGTATTGAAACCTCCTCTTGTAATGAAAGCACTCCCAGTAACACTCAGCTACCTTCACCAAAGTGTATATTTGATTCAGAACTTGATAGTGACGTTAAAGACCCCATAATTGGCCAGCAATTGCAATTGTCCAGTACTAACCATGGAAATGAAACTGAATCAGTAGATGTCCCACTGTCAGTTTCATCTGAAAGTTCTGACATAGGCCCTTCAAAGAAGGTTATGAAAACCAATTGGGATTTAGTTCCACTTCCTAATCTTTCCCTCTTCCGAAACGTTATATGCAGGAAGTAGAAAAAGGTCTCAAAGCAAAGGAAATGAGTAACAGAGTCAGGAGTCATTTCTTATCAGTTGCAGCTGCCGTTCTTTCATGTAAGATATCCTTCTCTGGAGGACTATAATTGTGTTGCCTGGACAATTGTCCGAGTATCCATTTTTAAAGGCACCTGCTGGTGCTGGATCACCTCATGTAGGTATACATGTATATTCTGAAGTAACATGTTGCTACATGTTCATAGGTAATAGTACGAAATTTTCCCTAAAATATTTGTTTTTTAATGTAGGGTGCAGTTGTTCATCAATTAATGCACCATTTTAAAGAATTTCGAAGAGAGAAGAAAGCAAGAGAAAATGCAAAGCAATCATACAGAAACATCAAGGAATCACTTCAGCTCTTCCCGTTGTAAAAGACCAACCTTGAGAAGATAAATTTTCATTTGATCAACACAACAAGCGGCTTAAAACTGAGTATCAAAAACAGCAACCAAATGCAGCAGTTGTAGATGACTAATGGAGCATTCCTATTCTATGCGAAGACAGGACAATACTGGAAAAAGGTATTCTGGAGTACAAGCACTTTTTGATAGCTATCCTTTCCTACAGGATTTTACTCAGGTATAATTTTATTAAACCATGTACATTGGTGTGCTAGCTTACTTGTAAGAGCTTATAATTATTGTTATAATTACTATTACATATTTCCCTATTGGCAAAACAAATTAATTTTCACAAAAAGACACTACATGTACATTGTCAGAAATAGTGATTGTTAATTTTGATGCTCACATTTCATCCCTAAACAATGACATTCCTATATCTTTCTCAATTATAGCTTATGGTAGAGATTACATGAATTCTTCAAAAACCTCAAGAGTTCTCAGAATCAGTTGCATGTACCTAGAAGGAAAAAATCAGCTTTATTATATATTCATGCTCAAGAAATTGAATCTTGTAGTAACAGTAAATTGCAAAAATTACTTTATTCATAGAGACAGGTAATGCACTGTTTGCATGTCATTAATACTTAAAATGTCTCTATAATTTAATATAGATAAGAATATTATTATAGCTCTTATGGTGCTACCATATATATTGCAAGAATCACTTTGTCGAGTTACTCATAACACTATTTTAAGATACATCCAAATGGTGTGTTAATCATATTAAAATATTTAATGTTTCCTAACAGGATGATTGTAACTTTAATGATGATATTGAAGAGGCTGTCTAGAACATACCTGTCAACAACCCTTGCATACTATTGCCAGATTGCTTAGTCTACTTAGTAACTGACAGAAAGGTCATATGTCCAACTCGTGATATACAAACGGTACTGTTAGCTTCATATTTTGTGCATAATATTGAATATCCCCGTGGCTTTGGCAATTTTTTTTTTGGAAAATTTACTTTTACAATTTTCTATTAAAGAACGACGTGTTTCTCATTTACTGTCATGTATTACGTGATTACAACTGAACATGATTACTTTTGGTACAATAATTTTGCATTTAAGTTTTTGATAAAACAAGTGTTTCTTGAACACATTTTGAAAGAGTGTCCCTTGCACACTGTAACTGAATTTGGAGTGTGTTGCACACTTATGAAAGTGTTTGCCTGGAGATAATTGTTGCACCTTTTTTGGTGTGCTCTACACACAATAGCTTTTAAACCCAAGGGCAACTGAAAACAGGTATCACTACTGTCTAGCAGCTACAAAACTCTGGAAGAAAGGATTAATAAGCTTAAAAATTTGCACAGCACAAGTCATTTGGCTAGTAAATGCAACAAGTGTCCACAAGATATCTGACATCTTAAGTCGTCTCGTGATCTTAAGTCATCGCGTGAGCATTCTTATGTCGTCTAATGAGATAGTCGAATTTTGATACTATTCGCTTGCCATATGGGCCGAGAGACAAGGGAGATGTGGCTGTGAGAGCAGGGAGATGTGGCTGTGAGAGCAGGGAGATATATTGGCAGTGCGAGCAGGAAGATGTTACAGTGAGAGCAGTTAGATGGTTTAGCAGAAAGAGCAGGGAGATGTGCCTGTGAGAGCAGGGAGTTGGTGTGCCATTGAAAGAAGAGTGCTAGTGTGGCAATGAGAGCAGGGAGGTATTGTGGAGTGCAGGGAGGTATTGTGGGAGTGAAAGCAGGGTGTTGTGGCAGTGAGAGCACAGAATTGGTGTTGCAGTGAATGCAGGGGATTGTAAGGCAGTAAAGGATCATGGATTTGTCATGGCTGTGGGAACATGGGAGTTGTTGTCGCAGTGACAGCAGATAGATGGTGAGGCAGTGGGAGTCGTGAGATGGTGGTGTGGCAGTGAGAGCATTGACTTAGTGTGGTAGCGAGAGGAGAAAGATTGTGTCGCAGTGAGAGCAGGGAGATGTTGCAGCTGTGGAGGAGAAAGGCGGTGTGGCAGTGACAGCTGTGAGATGATTTTGCCAGGAAAGGAGGGAGATTGTTTGGCATTGATAGAAGGGAGATGGTGTGGCAGTGAGAACAGAGAGATGGTGTGGCATTGAGAGCGGAAAGACCCTGTAGTAATGAGATTGTGTGACCATGAGAGCAAGGAGATGGTGAGGCAGTGAGAGCAGGGAGATTTGGCAACGTGAGCACAGAGAAGTTTTGACCATTAGAGCAAGGAGATAGTGATGTATTTAGAGCAGGGACATGGTGTGAAAGTGAGAGCAGAAAGATGGTGTGGCAGAGGGAGTATGGAAATGGTTTAGCACTGAGAGCATGGAGTAATTCTAGCTGACAGCAGAGTGTTAGTGTGGCAAGTGCAGGGAGTTAGTGTTGCAGTGAGAGCAGGAGATGGTGATGAAGTGAAACTGCAGAGAGATCCTGTGGCAGAGGAGGCAGGGAAATAGTGATGCAATGAGTGTAGTGAGATGGAGTGACTGTCAGAGCAGTGAGGCTATGTGGTAATTAGAGCAGGGAGATTGTTAAGCACTGACAGCTTGGAGTTACTATGGTAGTAAAGAGTATGGGAGATGGTATGGCAGTGAGTGCCGAGAGATGCTGTGGCAGTTGTAGCAGTGAGAAGCTGCGGCAGTAGAAGCAGGGACATTTTGTGGCAGTGAGAAATGGAGATGGTGTTGGCAGTGAGAGCAGGGAGATGGCATGGCAGTGAGGTTAGGGAGATTGTGTGGCAGTAAGAGAGGGATATGTGTGGTAGTGACAGTATGGAGATGGTGTTTGCAGTGAGAGTAGGGAAATGGTGTGCCAGTGAGAACATGGAAATGTTGTAGCAGTTTCACATTATAGTTGAGAATATTAGAAGTGACTTACCAGACTGTTTCATTTAAGTTTCTGTAATATTTCATGTTATAGTTACTTTTTACAATTTTCTTTTCTCTCAGTTTTATTATAGTACTATGGTGCATACTAGGAATGTCTTATCAGCTTGAGTTGTTATCTATTGAGTTATTTATTCTTTCATGTCCTACTCACTTGACTATTTGTTTCCTCTTCTCTCAGTTTAATGGTGGTGTTTTTTACTATGAAAAGAGTGACTGATGAGATTGAGCTACTTCTTGATTCTGGTTTCTGAAATGTTTCATGATGTTGTCACCTCTGTCTTTGCTTATTTTTTCAGTTTCATAGTGTAGTTAAAGCCAGGTGTGACTGATCAGACTTATTTTTATCCTTTTTGCTTGGCTTCATGTACTACTTATTTCTCAAAATTTGTTTTTCTGTTCTTTTTTATAGTACATTTTAAAATACCAAAAGTGACTGATCAGACTGAGTTCTTACTATTTGAAATTGGTGGCAAAATGTTTTTATTTTCTACTTACTTCTCTGTGTTTCTTTATTCTCAATTTCATAGTTTAGTTTAGACCAGATGTGACTTATGAGACTGAGTTTTGTCACTTGGTGCTTGGTTTTAAAATGTTTGATGTCCTCCCTTTTGACTATTCGTTTCTTCTTTTCTGAGTTTCATAGTGTAGTGTAAAATACAAGGAGTGAGTCATCAAATTGAGTAATTTTTTGAGGTTGATGTTAAAAGGGATGTTTTATGTTTTACAAGTTTTTTTTCTTTTCTCAGTTTCATGGTATAGTTAGACAAAAGTGACTAATTAGACTTAGTTTTTGCCTTTTTGTTTCGTTTTAGAATTATATTTTATGAACAAATGATATCTTACTGTTTTTTCTTTGCATTATATCATTAAAAATACCAGAAGCGACAAATCAAATTAAGTTCTGAATATTTGAAATTCATTTTTAAGGAAGTTTGATGTACTATTTCTTTCTTCCTCAGTTTCATAGAATAGTTTTACAAGGAGTGACTGGTCAGATTTGGTTTATATTATTTAAGTTGTTTTGAAATGATGTTTCACGTGCCAATTTTTAAAAAGAAGTGACTAATCAGATGAAGTCCTTATCATTTGAGTTTAGATTCTAAAACAGTTTTTGATGCTGTTCTAAGTTCTCATTATTTGTTTACTCTTGTCTTAATTTCACAGTATAGTTTACAATATTAGAAGTGAAAATTACACTGACTTATTGATTCTAGAATGCTTCAGATATTATTCATTTCTCACTATTTGTTTCTTTTTAGTTGTATGGTATAGGTTTAATACCAGAAGTAAATGATGAGACTGAGTTCTTATCTTTTACTTTGGTTTTAAAATGTTTCATGTTTTACTGTCTTCTCATTTCTTTTATTTCTAAGTTTCACAGTATAGCTTATACCATAGTGTTTAATGAGACAGTTTCATCACTTAAGTTCGATTTTAAAATGATATGTCATAACCACTTTTTTCTCAGTTGTTTCTTTTCATTTCAGTTTCATAATATATTTTAATTACCAGAAGTGACAGTTCTGAAACAATTTTTCTGTCTCACGAAGTTTTTACTATTTGTTTCTTCTCTTCATTTTATTGCATAGTTTAAAATACACGAAGTCGTGATCATACGGAGTCATTATCATTTGAGCTACATTCTCAATGATGTTTAATGTAATGCTCATAACTTCTGTTTCTTCCATGTTTAGTTTCATAGTATAGTTTAAAATACAAGAAGTGACTAATCAGACTGAATTCTTTTTATTTGAGGTCGGTTTTTTTCTGTTTCATGTTATACATACTTTTAAGTATTTGTTTCTTCTTTTGTCATTTTCACAGAATGGTGTATACTAGGACTCACTGAGCAGACAGAGTTTCTTAAGATTTCAGTTTGTTTCTAAAATGTGTCACGCAACACTCATTTTCCAGTCCTTTATTCTGCTTTTAGTTTAAAAGTATAGTTTAAGATAGCAGAAGTGACTGATCAGACTGTTCCTTCTATTTGACATTGATTCTGATGTGTTACGTTCTTTTCAAATCTCACTATTTGCTTCTTTTCTCTTTCATAATATAGTTAATGCCAGAAGTGACTTATGAGACTGAGTTCTTATCATTTGAGTTTGTTTTTAAAATGTTCTATTTCAAACTGACTCAAATATTTGTTTCCATTTTTCTCAGTTTCAAAGTGACAGTGTTCAGATTGAGATATTATTTGAGGCTCCTTTGGAAATCATGTTTTATGTTTTTGTGACTCCTTGCTGTTTTTTTCTCAGTTTCACAGTATATAGTTTAGACAATTAAGGAGTGACAGGTCAGAATAATAGTTTTTATCCTATTTGCTTGGTTTAAAAATTATATTTAATGTACCACTCATTTCTTAGTATTTCCTTCTTTTTTAGATTCATTGTGTCGTTTAAAATTACAGAAGTGACAATCAACTTGAAATTTGATTATTTAATAATCGGTTTAAAGTGATGTTTTATATACTCTTACTAATTTATCACTATTTGTTCCGTTATTTCTAACTACCTAACTTTTCTAACTAATAATTAAATGACTTATCAAAATGAGTTCTTGTCCTTTAAAGTTAGTTTTATAATTGTGTTTATGTACTACTGCTTTCTCACTTTGTTTTTTTTCAGCTTTATCAATATATATTAGGAGTGACTGATCAGACTGAGTTATCATTTGAGTTGGTTTTAAATGATGCTTTATTTAGTACTCCTCACTATTTATTTTTTCCTTGCCTAATTAGATTCATACTATAGTTTAAAATACAAGAAGTGGCTCAATGGACTGATCTTTTCATTGAGTTTGCTTTGTTCAATGTTTCATGATGTACTTTACAGTATTTTTCTTTTTTCCGTTATATTATACAGTATTGTGTTTACTAGGAGTGACTGATCAGACAGAGCCTACCATATGAGGTTTTCATAAAATGATGTTTCATGTCCTACTTACTTTAAAGTACCTATTCCCTGTTTTCTAGTTTTAAAGTGTAGTTAAAAATAACAAAAGTGACTAATCAGATTGAAGTTTTATTATTTGAGGTTGGTATCTGAAATGATGATTCATTTTGTACTGACTTCTTTCTCCTTTTTACAGTTACACATTATAGTTTATACCAGTAATGACTAACAAATTTAATTTTTAACCAGTTTGATTGGTTTTAGAATTGTTTTTATTTCTTAGTATTTATTTCTACTTTTCTCATTTCTATAGTACAGCTGAAAATACCAGAAGTCACATATCGGACTGAGTTTTTATGATTTGAAACAGATTTGAATATCATTTCAGTTTGTTTTAAAATGAGGTTAAACATCCTACTTACATTTGTCTCTTTGTTTGTTTTTTTAAGTTTCATCGTGCAGTTCAAAATACCAGGAGTGACATAGTATAGTTTATATAATAAGTGACTCATCGAACAATTTTTTTTTCTGTTTGGTTTCAAAAAATTGTTGAATGCACTAGTCATTTTTTAATACTTGTTTTTCTATCATTTCTATAGCATAGATAAAAATACCAGAATTAATTAAGCAGTTCTTGTCATTTGAGGTTGATTCTAATTGTGTTGAAAGTTTTCACTATCTTATCCTTTTCTTAGTTTTATAGTATCGTTTCAAATACTAGAAGACAGAAAACAATTATTGAAATTGGTGTTAAATGTTTATGTACTACTGACTCCCTATTTTTTCTTCATTTTGTAGTTTAGTTTTACCAAAATTGACCGGTCAAATTTACTTTTTATCATTCAAGTTTTGTTTAAAAGTGTTTCATGTGCTAATTGTGTACCATTGGTTTCTTTTTTCTGATTGTCATAGTACAACTTATACCTGGAGTGACTGATCAGACTGAGTCTTATCATTTAAAATTGGTTTTAAAATGATGTTTCGCGTAGTACTTATTACCATTTGTTTCTTTCTTCAGTTTCTTCAGTTTATAATTTAAGGTTGATTCTAAAACAATGTGTATTATGTTTTTTTGCTTCATACCAGAAATGACTGATTTGTCTCAGATTTTCTCAGTTATGTTTGGTTTTATAATGATATTTCATGTATACATATTTCTCAGTATTTGTTTTTTCTTTTCTTACTTACATAGTAAATAAATTACAAGAAATAGACTGATTTCTTTATTTAGAGGTTGATTCCAAAAAGATTAGTCATGTTCTTTTAGTTTCACTATATCTTTTTGTCAGTTTAT
The DNA here is from genome assembly GCF_000090795.2 of Amphimedon queenslandica. Taxonomy (NCBI): domain Eukaryota; kingdom Metazoa; phylum Porifera; class Demospongiae; order Haplosclerida; family Niphatidae; genus Amphimedon; species Amphimedon queenslandica. The sequence goes on along the minus strand of NW_003546333.1, from coordinate 1,925 downwards.
AGTATAGTTTAAAATCCCTGAAGTGTCTGATCAGACTAAGTCCATATCATTTGAAATTTGTTTCAAAATGTTTTATTTACTGGTTCTTACTATTTTTTTCTTTTTGTACTCTCTCACATGGTATAGTTTACACAAGGAGTGACTAATCAGACTGAATTTTTATCATTTGCGTTTAGATATAAAACGATGTTTCATGTATTACATACTTTTCACTATTTGTTACTTCCTTCTATTCTGAGTTTCATAGTATGGTTTAAATAGAAGTGACCGATTAAATTTTGTTTTTACATTTAAGTTTTTTTCAAATTATGTTTCATTCACTACTTATTCTTTAGTATTTGTTTTTTCTCATTGTCATGGTATTGTTAAAATAGCAGAAGTCACTGATCAGACTGAGTTATCCTTCACGGTTTGATACTGAAAAAATATTTTGTTATACAAAGTTAATGTTATTTGTTTCTTTTCATTAAATAGCGTAAAATGTATGAAGTGACTGACGACACTAAGTTATAAACATTTCAAATTGGTTTTAAAATCTTTTATGTGCTACTACTTATTTCGCAATATCTGTTTCTTATTTTCTTACTTTTATTGTAAAATTTGTATTGGAAGTGACGGGTCAGACTGAGTTTCTATTGTTTCATTTTGGTAATAAAATACTTTGTGTACTACGGAATTGTCACACTTTGCTTTTTTTCTTTTTGTTTCTTTTGTTTCCTCTTTTAAGGCAAATGGTTAGGCAGTGAGAGAAGACAGATGGTATGGCAATGAGAGCAGGAAGATAGTGTGTCAGGAGAGCAGGGAGAGAGTTTGGGAATGAGATGGTGTAGCATTAAAAACAAGATCATGTGGCCATAAGAGCAGGCACATATTGAGGTAGTGAGAGCAGGAAGAGAGTGTGGCAATGCGAGCAGGCAAATGGTGTGGCATTGAGGGCAAAGAGATAGTGAGGCTGTTAAGGAAGATGGTGATGAGGCTGTGATGATAGCAGGAAGATGATGTAGCAGTGAGAGCAGGGAGATGGTGTTGCAATGAGGGCAGGGAGATGGTGTTGCAATGAGAGCAGGGACTTGGTGTTGCAGTGAGAGCAGAAAAATGGTGAAGCACTGAAAACAGAAACTTAATGCGGCAATGAGAGCAAGGAAATGGAGTAGCAGGGAGATGATGTGACATTGAGAGCAGGGAGATCGTTTGGCAGTAAAAGCAGTCAGTTGGTGTGGCAGTGAGAGCTGGAAGATGGTTGGCAGTGACACTAGGGAGATGGAGAGACACAAAACCAGGAGTTGGTGTGGAAGAGCAGAGAAATGGTGAGGTAGTTGGGAGCAGGAGGTGGTGTGGCATGAGGCAGGGAGAGGGTAAGGCAGTGAGAGCAGGGAGATGGTGAGGCAGTGAGATCAGGCTATTGGTGTGGCACATAGAGCAGTGGGATGGTGTAGCAGTGAGGGCAGTGAGATGGTGTAGCAGTGACAGCAGGGAGATAGTGTGGCAGAGATAGCAGGAAAATGGTGTGGCAGTGAAAACAGAGTTTGTGTGGCAGTGACAGCAGGGGCATGATGAAGCACATAGACCAGAGAATTTGTGCGTCAGTAAAAGCAAAAGAAAGGTGAAGCCGTGAAGCAGGGAGATAGTTTGGGAGTGAGAGCGGGGAGATGACGTGGAAGTGAGAGTGGGGACATAGTGAGTCAATGAGAGCAGAAAGATGGTGTTGCAATGAGAGTATGAAGATGGTGTGAATGGGAGAGCAGGAAGATGGTCCGTCTGGCAGTGACAGTAGGTAGTTGGTGTAGCAGTGAAAGCAGAGAATTGGTGTGGCAATGAGAGCAGGTGGAAGTGAGATGATCTGGAAGTGACATCAGGGGGTCGTGTGGCAGTGAGAAGAGTGTTGTTGTCGCAGTGACAGCATGGAGATAGTGTGGCAGTGAGAG
>NW_003546332.1:269296-271566 GCF_000090795.2 Amphimedon queenslandica | reverse complement strand
TTACTTTTTTCCCCATTCAATCCTACTATTTTCCCATTTTTAATGTTTTTTTATTTACTTGTTTCCATTCTTTTTTCTTAAATTAAGAAATTACATTCTGTTATGATTCTGTGGTTAGGTTAATTATATTCATGCTAATCATGTGCGCATAAATTAAAATGGTGTCAAACCACAAACCCACGTGGTGGCTGCAGCTGGATTTTGTCTTCCATTTTGTTCTCTGTCCTCGCTTCTTTTTGAAACTACCTTTGTGGTCCTTGACCCAAGCCCAGAGGAGTGATGTAAAAGTCACCTTGAGCTGTTCTCTAGTTTAAGAGATTATCCGGTGTATAGAAGAAAGATGAAAGAAGAAGAAAAAGTCTGAATAATTTTGTAGAAATTTGAATTTGGGCCTGTTTTCCAGAAATGCTCCCGGTACATTACAGTTCACTTTAAAGGTACCAGGAGAATTGCTCAGTGAAGGAGAGCTCATCTAAGCCATTTATTAGGCTGTACAACGTAAGATAAAAGAGTTATAAGTGTTTGAAAATCATAAAAACGGACACCATCTTGAAAAATCAACCTCAATCCTACATATAGGCTACCGCCTATATAATAAATCAATAATCTAATGATTTAAATTTTAAAATTACAATCATTAGTAGCAATCTTCTTAACAGAAGTAGCAGGCTTTAGAGTACATTTAGGTTGAGTAATATCTGTGTAAATAAATAAAATAATCTAATGATTTAAATTCTAAAAGTTACCATCATTAGCAGCAGTCTTTTTAAGAGAGTCAGTAGCTGTCCTACGTCTAGGATGAGTGATATCTGTGTAAATAAATAAACAATCTAATGATTTAAATTTTAAATTACCATTATTAGTAGCAGTCTCCTTAAGAGAATCAGTTGCCGTTTTTTTAAGAGTACGTCTAGGCTGAGTTATATCTGTGTAGCTCTCAATAAATAAATTAATTAAATAAAAGTTACCATCAATAGCAGCAAGCTTCTTATGAGTATCATCATTAGTAGCATTATTTCTAAGAGTGAGCTTAGGCTGAGTATCTGTGTAAATAAATAAATAATTGATGATTTAAATTTTAAAAATTACCATTAGTGCTAGTAGCAGTCTTTTTAAGAGTACGTATAGATGTAGGCTTAATAATATCTGTCTACATAGATAAAATTATTATTTATATTCTTAACATACCATTATTAGTAGCAGTGTTGGGTAATTGCTTAACAATGGGGACAGTGGACAAGGTGTTCTTTAGGTTTACACTACGTGGCTTGTAAGGAGAAGGAGAACTTAGAAGAGGAGTGACAGATGAATTAGACATATCTGTTTCTATCCCAACTGGCTGCTGAGAACCAGGACACCGATCAGATTGTGGTCCATGAAGGCGAATTGTGCCTGAAAAAGTGACTGCATAATAGCCATGACACACAGTACACTCTGCCTTCTCCACTATTATACCATCATTAGTTACTGTAGCAGACTTCTTAAGAGTTCCCCTATGCCAAGAATCAATAACTGCATGTGTAAAATAGATAATTAATAAATTATACTTTCAAACCTACCATCATTGCCTAAAGCAGTCTTTTTTAGTGTACATCTGGGTTGAGTGAGGGTATCTATAAAATAATTAATGATCTATATAATATATGTTTCAAAATATACCAGGAATCTTTTCAGCAGTAGTTTGAGTGAACATCCAATCTTCATATGTTGATTCATCGCTAGATTGCTCCAAGGAATCATTCTGCATGACAAACTTTTCTTCCATTCATTGTAACGAGCATCATGTTCTAAGTCATAACCATTGTCAAATCGCTTTCTAAATAGATGCATTTCTTCGGCTGAAAACGCATCACCTGTTACAGGATCTGTATAGGATCATAAAATTAAACAATCAAATAAAATACATACCTGCTTTATTATCACTTTTGTCATTTATAACTCTCTTTTTCTTACTATTTGCTTTATCTACTTTTTTCTGTTCTCTTAATTCCTTCTTCCTTGCCTTTTCTTTTGCAATTGCTTCTCTTTCTCTTTCTTTCTCTTCCATCCTCTTCAAATTTTCATCATTTGTTAATACTCTGGATTCCTTTGATTGAGGATTACCCTTTAGTACTGGAATAGCAGAGGGATAACGTAGCATTTCTGAAAAACTAGATCTTCTAGGTAATAATGTAAGAGAGCTATCAAATGATGAGTCACTGATATCATTACTAAAGTGACTATTATCTAAGGTGACATCATCAACGATAACTCTTCTGTTCGTATGACGA
>NW_003546332.1:256805-266699 GCF_000090795.2 Amphimedon queenslandica | reverse complement strand
CCTTTATTCATACAGCATCTAAGGCCTAGTCCATTGCATCACTTGACCAATGCTTATATGCACTGGGACAATAATTTGTGACCATAATTGACAAAAGGTACCTTATGGCGGATTTTAAAATTCATCATTATAATCAAAAATATCAGCCTGTGGGTGCTCTTTTGGACAACCATTGTTTCTAAAAGTTACATAGTAACTTTTTGCACCCAATGGAGTAATTTTATGATCACTGGAGCTCAGGAAGTTGGATTATTTTGGCTATAAAGACAAATTTTGCTACCCGCCATAAGGTACCTTTTGTCAATTATGGTCACATTTAATGTCAGCTGTTGTCTTTGATGACTGCGTGTTGCACACAGTACCCTATCCTTCGGTGCAGGTATGTATGCAGCCATAAGCCTATAAAAATAATGACAAATAATCTAACAATCAAATTAATTATTGCACATTCGGGTGTGGCCAGTGTTCTTTTTAAAATATTCAAAACTAAAAACTCTGCATAAAATTTTTTTAATTATAGGCCAAGATCTACATAAATTCAATAACCGTATACTATGGATTTTAATCAAAACTTGTACTAATTTTATTATAGTCTAAGCTATGCCAAAATCATTGTCACAACTGGAAGTGACAAATAGTACAGCACCTCTCATCTCGTGGCCAATAATCACTGAGGCCCTCTTCATATGATGTTATTTACCATTATAAGCCATAAATTGCATCGTGGCTCTTACCTCTTCAATAATCAGCCTTCAACTCTTCTCTTTCTCTTCTCCCAACGAAGTTTAATATCCTCTGTTTTGCGCATGCGTGAAATTAATTGCCCTAAGCAAAATGATGATGGTCACAAGGATATCCAAGGACCACAGAGCTACTGCATTCCCTCTATCAAGGACTCTAGATGTGCAGAAATATTGCCTTTACTGTTATTATGAGGACAAAACTACTTTAGCCTAGGTTTTTACACTTGTCCGGTGGTAGAGAGTTTCATCTGATCATACCTATTGGCCAAAAATGTAGGAAAAAAATATTTAAAAACTTAAAGCAAGAGAGCTGGACTGCTATCATGGTATGCTACCTTAGTTATCATAGGACTATCTTATCATGATAATTGAAAGTTGTTTTGACAGTGACAAAATATGAAACAAGCGTCCGACTATACCTGCCATTTGATAATTGATCATTTATTCTAGTAGTAACAAATTATATTTAAAAATATTTTTTGGAAATTTAAACCAAAAAAATAACATAAAAGAATACAACTGACAATGTATGGTACAACAATAATTCATTTGCACTTTTATGCTGCGTGTTGCATACTGAAGGTCATTTGCTGCAAATTGCCAAATATTTCATTAGAACAATAATAATTCATACATAAGTTTTTAGTCTTAGTGTTGTCTTGACACCTTTGTCCTAAAACCACAGAGAGACACATAACAAGGGAAATAAAAATTATGTACTGGAGCTTACTTGAATTATGCAAGACTCATTATGTGATGACATCAGTAGTACCTTGGTCCAATGCAAGATAGAGGTACACTGCAAGATTGAGGCACTAAAAGAAAGAAAAAGGATAAAAAGAAAGAGAGGTGCATCGCAATAAATTGTAATGATAATTCAAATTTAAAGTATAACCTACTATTGTGGACAGTCTAAAGTAAGAATACCTGGACAGGTAGTATCAGTCCCAATGCAATAGTAATGTGTATTAATGAACCTCTAAAATAAGGGCACCCCTATAACAAGTACGGTTTTATTGGGTCCCAAGGTGTCCGGAATAGACAAGTTTGACTGTATTACAAAAGTAATGATTGTCAGTAATTTTAATGGCTTTGATAATTTGTTTATTTGAAACATAGTGGCAATTGCATTCATGCTGTACCTGTGCCTTTACTCTATTAGTTAAGTCAGTGTTATGATGTAGGCCTGTGACAACTATGATTACAATTACCCAGGAATCCATTGACTTAAATACATGTACATTTCATATCACTTACCACCATTATGCTTCTGCCAATGCAACACAGCATAAATGTTACTTTGTTGGACATTAATCCTAAACAATCAAATGTACATGGATTCAATAAGATATTATACTCCCTCTCACTCTCAGTACATGCACTGTACACAAGAGCACTATAGTGTGCATTGTGTCTTACTGTTACAATTCATTTAGTACTTCATTTACGTTCCTGTTCCCACATCGCAGCAAATGACAATGTCTGTGATATACCAATGTACTATAAAATAATAATAGTAATAATAATGTTTTTACACATTAATGTATGTGCATGGTATTTACATTTGCTTACTGATACTAAAACTATGTTAACACAAAGACAAGTGAGAGACCTATCAAAGGAACGGGAAAGAGCAGAAGTTGGACATGTGCATACGTGTGTTTGAGGAGAGAAAGGTAAAGGAGAGGAAGGGGACAAAGATGCACAAGGACAGGAGTCAAGAAACACAAATATGAGATGACAGAAATATGCAATACCTATTAAAAATACATACATGCATTGGGAAAGACAAGAATTGTTCAATATAAACCAAAGTAACATTGCCAATAATACTTAAAGTCAGGGTTCCTCAACAGATTTGGCATAATGCTGATACAGGTTCTCGGTATTTCAGGACTGCTCGAGAGTCGGAATTATATTCCACAACGGTACAGTGGTACCACCCAGCCGGTTCAGTTGAGGTCTCCTCCTGCCATTCTACATAAATGCATGAATTAACAGGTGGGAAGCCATCAGTACGGTTTAGAGGGAGTTTCAGCTTGAAACCTTCAAAAGGTAAGTCATTGATAAAATCAATAATAGGCTGAAAACATAACAGAAATAGTAGGGGGGAGAGAGAGGGTGTCACCCTGAAAAACTCCTCTTGAGATTTTAAATGAGGGGGTGGACCACTGACGAGTGATGATAGAGGCTGATAGCTTAGAGTAGAGATTGGTAATGTAAAGGATGATAGGTGGTAGATTGACAGTATGCAGCACATCATTGATAAGTGAATGGTGTATTGAACCGAAAGCATTCCTCAAATCTATAAATGTCATAAAGAGTGGTAAGTTATGACAATTTGAAATGTTTAAGATAGAGTTCAGTGAAAGGATATTCTCAAGGACACCATCAACACCAGATATAAACCCTTTCTGAAGGTTAGGATTGATATAGCCATTTTGTAAGAGATAGCGCTCAAGTCTGTTGGCTAAAATACAATGGAACAGTTTGCCAACAGTAGATGTTAAGGCGATTGGACAAAAGTTTGATGGACAAGTGATGTCTCCTTTCTTATAGATTAAAATAAGGTTACCTACACACCATGATGAAGGTGCCTTATGGCAGGGGAGGATAATCTTTGAGAACAGAGTGGCTAAGAAATGGTGAGTAGAAGGGAGATTCTTCAGATGGAAATAGCTGATTTTATCTGGGCCAGGTGATGAGCCATTAGAGCATATACTTAACGCTTTCTTCATTACTGCAGGAGTAATAGCGGACATATTAAAAGGACTATTAACTTCAATTGTACTGTATTGTGCCTCAACCCAAGTAGGTAGACTGGTATATGGGGGTCCACAAGAGGAACTAAAAGAGTTCTCAAAAAACTCAAAGCACTGTTGGGAAGAGAATGCAGGTTCAACGTTGGCTTTAGAGTTACATACTGATTTCGCAAACACCCATGGGTTTGCTCAGAAAGCCCTCTCTTGTTTGACAGCAGATCGGTGGTAGGACTGACGGGAAGTACAGAGAAATTTATTGTGAGCATGGACAGCATTCAGGAAACCACTTGGGTCCTTACGGAAATCCTTCCAGACAGAGTTTTTCTTCTTAGTGATGGCACTTAACTGCTTGTCTGTAGCTCTAGGGCGGTGAGGTCCAGAGCTTCTCTTATTATGAACAGCAGAACATGTGCTCAATAACGAAGAGACAATTGAGGAGAAAGTATGACCAGCCTCAACAACAGTGATGGCGTCAGAGATTAATTCTGAGCGGAGTAGTGAGAGTCTTGAGTGTAGTATAGAGTCAATCGAGCCCCAGTCCAGAGAATGACAGCCAGGAGAGACTGCTGATTGCGAGTGGTGTTCAACCATTCCTGCTGCCATCTTGGAGGCGGATAATTATTGTATTAAGCACATTATTGCAGTTTTTGGGACTTGTGATGCAAAATCTTGGAGTTTATAACTAAAAACATTCAGCCCCACCCCTTCATTAAGTATGCAGAAAGTATGTTGGATCTGTTTTTGCACTTTTGACTCAAAGGTTTTTTAACTGTCTACCAATATGGATTCCCCACAAACATTTGTAAATGATGAATACACTTTGGTTACCAGTTTGATAAAGAACCACATACAAATCTTGTTTTTCAATAGAAACATCAAAATAGTCATAATAAATGACTGTTGTCTTTACTGCTTTAAGTTTGTTTTGTTACTTCTTTGTCATAAAAACCAAAGAACACGAAAAAGAATTGTAGTAAAGCTTTAGTTATACTTGGTACAAATTTTCTACTGGAGACTTTTGTATTCACTAGTATATAGAGCTGTTTGCAGTTCGCTTTGAACAGGGCCTCTGGTTTCTGTGGGATCACATGATCTCAACACTGATCAAGTGAGATCATGGATCTTTTAATGGGTAATGTCTTCTAAGCCAAGCAGGACAAAAACATACTCATGTGACCTGCAATGGAGAACTGTATGGCACTGTGTTGCTTTAAATCACGATTATCATACCACAGCCCAGGCATTGTGTATTAGCATAGGGACTGTATACAATGTAATGAAAATCTTTTCTGCGTCAGGGAATGCTGCATCAAAGAAGGCCCCATGATGTCCATCCATCACTTTATGCTTTGACTATGAAGAGCTTTTTGTCATTAGTATGGTGTTAGAAAACCCCAGAGTGGAGCAACATGAATTTGTGAAGCTGTGGCAGAAGCTACAGGAACTAAAGTGTCCTTGTCTACTATTTGCAGACTTTTGAGGAGGTATGGTATGACTAGGAAAAAAATATAGTCTGTTGCAACACAAAGTAGTTTGCAATTACGAAGTCACTTTATGGCACATGCTCTGACATTTCCAAATCACTTCTTTGTGTGGGTGGATGAAACTGTTGCAGACCGTAGGAATTTTATAAAAAAGAATGGTTACTCATTATGAGGGGAAAGAGCAATACAACATCGTTTGTAGTAAGAGGAAAAAGGATCAATGCCACTGCAGCAATATCCACCATAGGCTTGATAACTTATGAATTTTATCAATCGAGTGTCAATTTAGACCATTTTTGTGACTTCATCAGGGGAAAGGTCATTCCTAACATGCTTCCATTTGATGGTCTGAATGACAGGTCTATTTTAGTAATGGACAATGCATCAATTCACTGCACTAATTCAGTAGTTCACATTCTTAATAATGCTGGAATTCTTGTTCTTCACTTACCACCCTACAGCCCCGATTATAATCCAACTGAAGAAGCTTTCAGTTATGTAAAATATTATCTTAAGGAACATGAAGAATTTTTGCAAGCAGTTCCGTCACCTATGACCTTATTATCAGCAGCATTTGAAAGCATCACCACTGATAATGGTGTTATTTATTTTTATTATTATCACTACTATTACTATCAATGAACACAACTAACTATTGCTATTTTATCATCATTATTATTGGCTCAATTACGAATTAATTGTAAAGAATTAAGATTGATCATGAATAAATGATTATGAATAAATGAATGATACAATAGATTAAGATTTGTCACTTTCTCATACCATTGAGGTCGTCAAAAATGTTTTTTTGAAGATCATCATATTGCTCCTTAGTGATTGCACCGATATCAAATAAGTCATGAGCTTTCTTAATTAATCACTACAATTGCCACGCATTGATATTACTTTCAAACGAGATGTAGAATTAGTGTTAGTGTGAGAAAGTTTTCGCTTAGAAGACTGGGCAAAAAAAGGTTTATCCGGAGGAATATCTACTGAAGTGTGTTTCTTCATCTGTATGAGATGTGCCCATGTTCTCAATTATTCCATCGTGTAATTACCAGTGGCTTCATGTATACCTGAAAGTTGTTTAACAATCTCATCTACTTCCTTAAGCTTCTCTGATATAGCTTCACTACATGTAACCTTAGTTGATGGAGCTCCAGAAGTAATATCATCAGTCAAGTCCTCTGCTGAGCGTGCATGCTTTGAGGTTTGGTGTGCCAAGTCATAATTTTGAAAGTCCAAAGCATAACTTCCTGAAAACTTGAGTGAATATTATACATGTCATTTAAGTCTTCTCCATTATTTAGCCACCTCTGTTTACCTTTCGCTCCATGCCCAGGCTCAAAATATCCTACTTGCTCTGGTGGACTATTGCCTATTTCATCACAAAATGCTTTCACTTATTCTTCTTTCAATTCCGCAATAGTCTCAAATTTCTTTTTGACACAAAGCCTGTGCACCTCATACTTCGATTTACGAGACTGATTGATGATTTTTACCGAATAATGTAGATCCTCTTTTGGGCTACAAGCTGTGGCTTGACTAGGTAGCACAATATCCTAGAAACATAAGAGCACAAGTGACTGACTGTTGAAACATATACAATCAGTAATTATAACTAGACCAGGCGCCAGATTACAGTGAAGCCTCGGTGTAGAACTATTTTAGATTTTGCAAACCCCTTTGTACCTTAGAGGCTTGGTTTCTCGTGTTATTCACCTGTTGGCCTGCCTGGTCAGCCTTTCCAATGATGAGAGGCCCAAGAAAATACGATACTGCCACCTTACAGCCTGTGGTATAATCAGTCACGTGAGTGATAAGGTGCTAATGTAGTTGGGGCTAACACACAGCTAGCTAAGCTGGTGTTCAGAGTCAACTGCAAACTGCGGTACCTTTGTTTCCAATTATTAGCACAAATTCGTGTCAACAACAATAGCCTTCTGAGTAAAATGGTGAGGTCAATTTTGATTCATTTAAAAAATAAGAAAATACGTTTACAGTAATGTTCCAGGAAATTAGTTATTGTTCATAGGGTTTATTAGTTTTAGCATACTTAGTGACATATCTTTATCCTGGCCTGTTTTTACTAGCATCATTTATCTATGCAGTCTGTTTTTCTGCTTTCACAAAGTTTGCCATAATATAATATAGAATTTACGTTCTTTATTTTAAAATGGGTAATTTTCTGCAATGCATGCATATATTAAAGTTGAATCATTGCTCATGTATAGGCATTAATAACCCATTTTCCTCATTTTGTTGCTCTTAACCCAACAATTACAGCTCTTTCAATTTCTGAATAGAAGAATCAATTACAAAAGGATAACTCTCTTGAAGGTTATTATTATTATTGTGAAGATTGTTACACATTTTTAGAAATTTCTCTTCCACCCATAATTTGTATGAGAGGGCGGCCTAAAGGTCATGAATCAACTCTAATTGGTCTTCCATTGAAAAGAAGGACAAAGGGACAAAGTTGTTCTCTTCATAAAACTTCACACATCAGCTAAAAAAAGAAGTAACATGTTTACCGCTTTTATTAATGTTTTTCCGAGTTATGTTAGGTTGGTTTGTTTGTGATGAAATTGCTACAATGCTTCTTAAGAATTCGAAGAAGCTGATTGAAGAGACAGATGTTGATGTCAGACCTGAAAATTTTCCAGATGCTATTTTAGGCGAGAATGTCGATGAGCACGTTATCTGTCAATACTTCTTTAATGATGCTTGGTTCCTTGTAAAAGATGTTGTAAGATAAAAGCATAACCCAGTATACACATGCAGAAATTGCTGTCATGACCTTCATATGTTTCCTTAAATCATATGTAACTATTACCTAAATTTGTATCATATAAAGTGTGTAAGATTAAAGAAGAATCCAAAAACCAAACATTGGTTTTGTCGAAAGTGTAATTAGCTCTGGAACACAATGTATAGCCATTGTATTTTGATATTGCATTTAAGTACATTTTTGTTAATTTTCTAGTCAATTTTTGAGTTTTGACTGGCATGCAACAATTAGAGAATATCAGTTGTACTATAGTTATACAAGTCAAAGCTTGGGAATTGCCTGGCTTACAAGACTACACTGAGTTCTCCCTGAACCGGCTTGTTATGTGCCATGAGTGTTCAGCCACCATGCATTATCAACCACTGGTACAAGTAGTTCCTAGACAAAAGAGACTAACTTGTTCATGAATAGGTGCAACTATAAAAGCTCATTCAGGATATCGAAGATTAAAGCTCTACCTTTTCTTCTTTAAAAATGAGAGCTGGTACAGTCCGGTGGGTCAAAAAATTCTTTCCTGGTCAAAAAAAAATTGTTAATCAGCACGTGTCTTTTTAAAATTTTTTTACAAACATCTTAGCTGTCCTTTTTCGTAGCAATATAGATGCACCTTTAGTCTAAAAGCTCAGCAAGTTTGAACAGTTTAAGTTCCCTACTTATTGCCATAGCCATTATTGAAAGTGCTTGGTTGTGTGATCAATAATCATTACTTAGATCTAATTTAATTTTAACCATTTAAAACTGGTATGGTGGTTATTACTTTCAGGTACTATTTTATGTACTATTTTCTTTTCACTTGTTTTCAGGTTTTTTAACTCATATCTAGGGAGTTAATGTGAATTAAGTGAGCATCAACTAACATGAAGAAAGCTCAATTGTGGAGTGACTAGAGTGTAGATTGCATCTAGCCTGACCCTGATGAACAGGGACCAGCATTTTCTTCCTTTTATGAGATATACTTAGTTCGTGTATTGACACTTAAAATTTTGATAATATAATGTGCATAGAAACTTTTGAATTCACCACTATATGTCCTGGAAGAGGACCATGAAAGGCTATCCTAAGAATAGTGACATGATGTGTTGAAATGATGCCGGAAGGTGGCATCACCCATGAATGACTCATCTATGTGGTGTAGAGCTAGAGGACATGGCTGAGCTAGGATAATGTATTACAAGTTACAACTGTACAAATATTTCTAACAGCATTGATTAATTATTATTTAGGAAACAGTTAGTCTAACGACAGTTTTTTTAAATTTAATACAATGAACTGATTATAATTATCATGAACTACAATTAATAAATGAGTTAAAGATTATTAAATGCTAATTATTTTTCATAGCACAATTGTTACATTTCCAACCATCTTCATCAATTACAGTTACACGTTTGTTGTGATAACAGGATAGGCAACATCCACACTCTATCATTTTATCATCAAAGCACTCAGGCATTTGACTCGAACATTGCACATTGATAATAACAGTAGATTCCTTTGAACATGAATGCCGAACTTTCCTTTCAGGAAAAGCTACTATTCTTTTGCTTTCAATGCAAAAAATCAGATGTTGTCTCATCTTTTTTTGATCAAAGCACACTTCACTTAGTTCCTTTCCCATGCAGGCAGCCATAGCAAACGCTACTGCAAACAAGCCACAATCTTTTGAACCTTCTTGCTGTTGTACTGGTACTCTTATAACTCTAATGAATGAATCAATTGTTTGCATTATATTATCAATTTGTAGAATTGTAGCATTAGCAAAGTGAGTTGGAGCTACACTGTCATAGTAGTAGACTTCACGATTACTGGTAATTAGAATACATACTCAGTTTGAAGTACCAGAAATTAATAAAAATTTGCTCAACACAATTTTCAAACTATGATTATGTGAATTCAAAGTCAACAAGTAAGCATATTTGCATTACCTGTTTGCAAAATCTGAACAAATTCAGTATTTGTTTTTGAAATTGGTTTAATTTTATAACGCTGCCCATTAACAGGATGCTGCAATCCACCAACAAAATAGTCTCGCTTCAGTAAAATTTGAGCAGCATTAATGATACGATCATTCAAACATGATCCATTTAAAATGTGACACCTATCTTCATCTC
>NW_003546332.1:250623-256216 GCF_000090795.2 Amphimedon queenslandica | reverse complement strand
TAACTTTTACTATCAGACCCAGGCATTTTACCAACAGATCCACTTGTAGACCCTGCTCTATAAGTGCATGCCAATTGTTAGAAGCAACAAATGTGTACTATATTACAAGTATATAGCCAACCTTTAATGCTTGCAAGAAATAACGGACTCATGGCACTATTTTATCTGGTTGGAGTTGCTTGCACTATACAAACAAACATTAATATCTTTTACTACAAATATTATAAATGAACAATACCTTCATGAACTGGTTCAGTTTTAATAACTGGTCCTTCCAGGAACTCTTGATATTGCTTTAACTGATTAAATATTATTTTAAAATTAAAAATAATCATACATGTCTGAAATATCTCAGTTCCTCTCCCTCTAGACACAGCTAAATCTCCCACTGTTAAAACAAATCACTTGCAACACATGTATATTAATGAAAGAATACTAACCTTTACTCACAGTTCCTCTTTGACTAGTTGGAGTTGCTTCATCTATAAATTAAAACATGTATCATTATTCATTTGTTGGAAAAAGAAAATAACATAAATGAGCAAAGGGGGGGGTCATAAAAATTATGTGCTTGTACCTTCATTTTCAGAAATACATGTAAACTACCAACAGCTCCTCTTCCTCTACCTCGGGTTGTAATAGCTCCAACTATTAATAATGTCACTGATGTACCAATTGAAAAATGCGGACCTTTATTATCAGATACAGACTTTCTCTTCCTTTAGCTGCAACTGTTTAAAATACTTTACAAAATAAAATAAATAATATTTACTGCTACTCAAATTATTTTTACAAGGTAACAGATACTGTATGGTTGGTAACATTTGTGGATCTAATATTTTGGCATTTTCTCAAAAATTTCCTTAAATGCTAATATTTGTCGGTACAAATATTCAGGGCTAGCAGTTAGCAAACTCCTTTTCACTTTGATCTATATACAGCACTAGCTTCCAATACATGACTGTAGTAAAATATAGAGTAATAGACAAAGACTTTGGCTCCTCCACTGGCTTGAAAATAGTAGTTATAGCGCTCTATATGGTTTGTTAATTAGTTATCTTGTGTGCAGGTGGTAGAGGTTAAAATTCGGTGGATAAAAATGAATGGCAAAATGAACGAAAATTAATACTCTACAAAAATTACCAACCATACGGTATACTTTCATCAATTGACTAGTTACCATAAGTACAACCAACTTCTTTTTCTCTAGTGCCTCCTGGATCAACAGTCAGGCTAGTCCTGCTAGCTCCAACTGCTAAAATAAATATCATTTATGTTTCATTAATGCATATCAATTGAAGAACTCTAATGTTTACTATTAGACACAGGCTTTGTACCAACAGATCCTCTACTTGTAGACCATGTTGTATAAGTGCCAATTGTTAGAAGCAAGAAATATGTGCTATATTAAAAGGATATGAGTAACCTTTAGTACTTGTAACAGATAATGGACTCCTGGCACTACTTAATCTGGTTGGTATTGCTTACGCTACAAAATTAAAACATCTTTTGCTACAAATTTTACAAATGAAGAATACCTTTACAAATTGCCTCAGTTTTGATAATTTGTCCTTCCACTCTTGATATGGCTTTAACTAATTAAATATTACTTTAAAATTAAAAATATTTATGCATGTCTGAAATACCTTTTCCAACAGTTCCTCTTCCTCTAGACACAGCTAAATTTCCCACTGTTAAAACAAATTATTTGCAACAAGTCTATATTAATGAAAGAATAGTAACCTTTACTCACAGTTCTTGTTTTACTTGTTGGAGTTGCTTCATCTATAAAATTAAAACATAAGTGATCATGCATTATTCACAAGTTACGAAAAACAAATAATATAAAAATATACTTGTATCTTTATTATCAGAAATACATGTCCTACCAACAGCTCCTCTTCCTCTTCCTCGGGTTGCAATAGCTCTAACTATTAATAATGTTACTTAAATCAGTACATGTCTTGATTTTAAAATACTAACTTTTATTATAAGACATATCGGTTTCTCTTCCTCTACCTCGTCCACGAGTTGCAGCAACTCCAAACTGTTAATAATGTCATTAAACATATACATTGCATTAACTGAAGAATACTAACCTTTATCAAAAATAATGTCTTAATGACACTTCCTCTTTTGCTAATTCCAGTTCCAAATGTTTTAATACCTCTTCCTCTACTTGACATAGGTTCCTCATGTACATGTATAAATACAATTAAAATACGAGTCAATCATGAAATGGCAATAACCTTCATTGTTTGATGTGTCACTGTCCTTAGCTTCATTCCTTCTGGCTCCTGTTCCAAGATGTCTAGTCAATCTAGTGGCCACAGTTCAAATTGTATGGCTAGTGTTAGTGATGATACGAAGAAATGTCAAACTAGTATTTGTGTTAAGAAGAAAGCTGGAGTGTGTGATTTGGCTGTATTGTATCTGGTTAATAGGCTGCAACAGCTGTTTGTAAATAAATACATAAAAAGTACTATTTATAATAATTTTTTAAATATAGAACAACACGATCACTTTGGCTATCCAATTGAGAATGTCCAATGATCTCAGTTTTTAGATGACACACACAATGGTGCTGCTATAAAAATATGATGTCTTATGGAGGTTTTCTCAGTAAATCTGAATATACAGCTTTAATTCTTTGTTCTGACAGTGTTCCAGCTTACAAATCATGTAAAGGAAGTCCTTGGCGCATCTATCTCATGGTTTCTAGTATAAAACCAAGTCAACAAATGAAAGTTGAAAATTTAATTGTAGCGGCACTATGGCAGGGGCCTACATTTTCAAATTTGTAAATTATTCTTCCGCGAGTTTTACAATCTATTACAAGCCTTAAATGGATGGAGTTCCTGTTCAAGTTGACAAATCTTCTGTGCCCTTAAAACGCATGCTATTGTTTGCTGTTTTTGACAAGCCAGCTAAATCAAAAGCACTTAACATGAAGAAGTTCAATGAAGAATATGGCTGTTTGTATTGCTATGACAAAGGTGAGATAAAGAACTGTGCCTATAGTTATCACCAAGATATGGCCCACAATTTACGTAGTAACAAAGGATTTGAGGATTTGGCAAAAAAGCGAATAGAACAGGTCAGGTGCAATACGGCATTAAAAGTAAAGCAATGCCAGCAGATACAATTGAGTTACCACAATGCTTATTAATAGATTACATGCATTCAATACTAGAGGGGATTTTTAAACAATTAATGAAATTGTGGTTTGATTCCAAGTTTCACAGCCATCCTTTTAGTCTCAAAAAAATTAAATGCCTTGCTCTTAAAGATAAAATCAATGAAGGAGATTCAACGGCAACCACGTCCATTGGATTTAATATCATTTTACAAAGCCTCTGAATATAGAGCATGGTGGTTATTTTATGCTTTTCCAATTTGTTGCAAATTTCTTCCTTTGGAAGTCACACCATTTATTACTTTGTGTCATGTAAGAACATGTGTAAGATCATGCCAATACTATCTTATGCAATTTAATAAAAGATGTATCATGTAAAAACATATATGACCAATACTGTCTTAAGGCTGGTTCACAATGTTATGCTAACCCTGGCATTTCGTTGACACTAGAATCGAATCTGGATCGATTTTAGCGGAAAGCATGCGTCAAAAGGTCAAATCGCCCACACTTTTAATTAAAAATTGACGGTACCTTGGCCTAGCGTCATATTGTGAACCAGGCTTTATACAATTTAATGATAGACTCATCATGTAAGAACAAGTGTAAGATAATGCCAAAACTCATTATAGAATGTAATGAACAATATTATGCTAGAATATGCGTAATATCATGCCAAAACTGTCCTATACAATTTAATGAAAGATGTATCACATAAAAACATGTGTAACAAACTATTTTCTATAATATTATTCAAGCAATATCTACAGTTACTTTTACAAGACTAAGCTGATATCTTAACAACCTCGTAAGATCTTAATAAGATTTTTTGCTGCGTATGCATGAAGCAGCATTACGTTTATTGTTACATAGTGTTCTCAAAATTTACACCTATCACACCTGATGGCAAAAAATCATGCACTGGGCTGTAGTTTTAATGCTTCTTTAATTTTAATACAATACTATTCCTTTGCTTCACTATTTGGTGCACGCAATGAGTAATTTGAGCGTAATCTGTACAATATGTGACTATAATTGCATTTGTAATAATCTTAATTTAGACTGCTTTGATTTCCTGGATTAGTGTGCCACCATTAACTAATCGATTGCGTTATCAGATAATTGAAATTTTAAATATCTATCTTTAATATAGCGTCTCTACACTCATGCTACATTTTCAGAGTTTTGTCAGTGTGGGTCCAGATTTTGTTCATAACATTTTTAGACATTTTTCTATTTAGGGTATTTTGGGAATACATTTTTTGCCAATAGTGTAATAATTTTATATTTATTTCATCGTTGTTTTTATTGTACCAATTTTTAATGCATGAAACTGCTTCGAATAAGGTAGCTTCTATTTTTACTGATTTTATAAGCAATTCTTGCTTTGCTTGTGACCCTGTTACACTGTCTTTTATAGTATGCTCTGGCATTTAATCTATTATTATCTACAAAATGTTCCATTGTTTTTTTTAGATTATTACCACAAAAATTGCTCTTCCGTTTTTGCTTCCATTTTGTACAATTATTGCAAATAAAATTACTCTTAACACTGAAACTAGAAAAAAGTACATGTACCATAACACCAAGAATGCAGGATGTACATTATCATTATCATACACTCT
The DNA here is from genome assembly GCF_000090795.2 of Amphimedon queenslandica. Taxonomy (NCBI): domain Eukaryota; kingdom Metazoa; phylum Porifera; class Demospongiae; order Haplosclerida; family Niphatidae; genus Amphimedon; species Amphimedon queenslandica. The sequence continues at coordinate 251,455 of NW_003546332.1, read as the reverse complement.
GCTGCTACATATCATCGTATCACATTTATCTCTATAATAGTTGCACCAAAAAGAATACAATACAGTACTTCAGAAGCAGGTGACAAAATAAAGTTCAGTAGCCACTTTTGATCAGCTGTAACCTTATCTTCACTCAAATTTAGAAATAAATTATAAATTTAATAGTTAGATTAAAAATTAACCTATTAGTAGTAAAAGAACTGGTGATCTCTTTGTCTGAGCAGTGGACACACTAACCCTCAGCAAAGACCACAACAAAAATAGAGTGAACAGACTACACTACAGTACAGTAGCTATGGCAACACTGCGCATGCACATTTAATTTAAATATGGCGTCTAGAAAAAAGAAGGGTGTGATAGGACATTCCCAAACAATTAATATTTAATCTGAATCAAATACCCCGTTTACATTACATCATTTAGCCCAGGATAAAGCTAACACGTGCCAATTTTGACCTAATACCTTCAATGTGAACACTTGCCCGTGCTAGGACCAGGGTAAATTATAGCCCTGACTTCGTGTCAAGGTCTGGCCCGGGACTGGCTTAGATCTGGCTAAGTGTAAACGCTTCAGCCAATGTGACCCAGGTCACCCAATGCTAAAGAATAATTTTTAACTACCACACCCTTCAATTATATGTAAATGGCGGTTCAAAGTGGTGCAATGACCTCAGCTAGTGTTGATGAAAAACTGGTGTTGGCTGTGACTGACGACCATAACAAGGCCAGGGAAAGCAGGGGAAGGAACTGGGGAGATGATGAAGTATATGAATTGATAGCAGTATGGTCTGATGACACCATTCAATGTGAATTAGAAGGTTCACAAAAAAAT
>NW_003546332.1:247375-248321 GCF_000090795.2 Amphimedon queenslandica | reverse complement strand
AAGTAACAAAATATAATTTGCATTTTTTTCTGACTTTGCCTCCTTCGAAATCTTTCTAAAGTAGATCTATGATCTGTCTCAACAGATGATGAAAGGTTAGGATATCTAGATCTACATTTCTTTAATATCCTTAAATAAAATACCAATAGCATTCGAGACTCCATTTCTAATGATAGCCACACCTTGTCATCTAGCATTAAACCACACCCACAAACACTTTTTTAAGTGGTGCTAATTTTTTGTAATGTAAACTCTGTGTAATGCGGCACAAATTTAACTGGGGATAATTTTGCAAGGGCCAGAATAACAGTGTAAACAGGGTAAAAGTAAAATGATAAAAGCACTTGTCTTGCTTTCACCCAAGCTCAAAGGAATGATATAAGAGGCTTTCTATTTATAAAGATTTTCATGTTGATACAAGATGAAAGAATACAAAGTCTGAAGAATTTTTCAGAAATTTGATTTCTGGCAGAATTGGTCAAGCTACATTGCGGCCCACTTTAAAGATACCGGCAGAATCCCTCAGTAACGGAGAGCTCATCTAAGCCATTTATAAAGTTGTACAACGTAAGATGAAAGAGTCAAGCGTTTGAAAATTGTAAATTTAGCTGCCATCTTGAAAAATCAACCTCAACCTACATATAGGCTACCGCCTATAAAATACATTTGCTTCAAATTGTGATACTAATAAAGGAGACTGAATGTTATTTAAATCTACACATCTTTCTTAAGGCAGGTTGACAATATTCATGAGTCCTGACGTTACATTGATGCTAGTTTATAGAAGAATGCATCAAAAGGTCAAGTTGCTTACGCTTTTGATTAAAAATTGGTGTTACGTTGGCTTAAACGTCATATTGTGCACCGGCACTTATAGTACATACGTCAAAACAAATGTCATTAATTTAGGGTCTTTGATTAAGTTCGATAACATCCAGTTCTTGTA
>NW_003546332.1:240834-242667 GCF_000090795.2 Amphimedon queenslandica | reverse complement strand
AAAAAAATCCTCACACTGACTGGTTGGCCAGAGACTAAACAAAGAGCCAAGTTTACACTCATGGTTGACATCTTTGATTATCTAGATGTTACATTTTTACAAATGGAAAATGGTACAGAAACTGTTTTTGTATTTATGCAGGCAAAAACCAGATGTGAAGTTTCATATTATGGATAAATGTACATGTCTTGACTAAGACTGTAAAAAAATCCTCACACTGACTGGTTGGCCAGAGACTAAACAAAGAGCCAAGTTTACACTCATGGTTGACATCTTTGATTATCTAGATGTTACATTTTTACAAATGGAAAATGGTACAGAAACTGTTTTTGTATTTATGCAGGCAAAAACCAGATGTGAGGTTTCAATTATAGTCATACCAAATGTACATTAATTAAATTTTTAGTTCTAGAGATATAGTGTCTGCCTTATCTTCATAAATAGATGAATGCAGTTCAGGAAAAACAAGGTTATACTAATACAAAAAACTAGCTAATGCTTCTTAGTCTGAGACAATGCTTGGCCTAAAAGCTAGTGATGGGCAATACTGTATAAGAAATAAACAATACAATACCAATCTTTTGGTGGTAATTATCGCCTTATTGATATTATTTTCAGTACAATACTAATTAATTAACCATTTACTAACTAAAGCCTGACCCCAATATGTCATTTATAACAATATTAATGAGAATGCTGTTATGGCAACATCATTTTGAGTGAGTCTGTTTCTTTGGCAGGGTTTAATTACCTAGCTTTACTGAAAAGGCAGTCTGCAGGCCAAGAATACAGAGATATGTAGATTTTGATTCACTGCTTCATGCTCACTATACCAAACTATGGAGTCGTTATTCCTATCAAATATTTTTACTTTTTGATACTGATTCATTTCAGTGGCAACATTAATTCGATCAGTACATAATAAAGAGGTCTTAGCCATATGTTAATCAAAAAAGCCCCACAATGAACCATTATCTCTGCCACTTGACTCGTTATTCTCTTTTTGCTTATTTACTACAGCACTATCTGAGCCTTCTCTGCCATAAAGTTTTCTTTACTACCTGTTTTGCTGCTTTTCCGCAAAAATCTCTTTAGTAAAAGCAAGCTTCAATTTAGGATCAAGAATAGTTTCACCAGATAATATATCACTGTCCTTTTTCTATTATGTATGGTTGTTAAACGCTGCAGTGACCTACTGAAATGAATGATTCTGAAATAAAGATGTATTTATCCGCTGATAACTATCCCACTACTGCTTCAAAAGGACAAAGGACTTCTACTTCATTATTGACTACATAATGGTTTTACATGTCAATAATATCGATCCTGTATAGTGAACGCAATGTAACATGTATAGCTTCTTCCTGCTCAACCATTCGCTCGATCACATAAAATCTAGAGCTGAATGAGCTTATTATTCTGAATATTTATTCTTGTTAGAATTGACTGCGAGGCTTTGCTACTTTTGTCAAGATGAAGAACTATATCTTTGCATGTTTTCCAAACTCAGGATCTGTAGAGATAGAATTAGTTACAGTTACGTTAATTGTGTGAGCAAAACAATGTAGGTGGGTCCATCCGGCAATTCCAATTGCAGCAATAATATTGGTAGCATTATCGGTGACCACAAAAGTGTGCTATCAATTATGTACCCAGTGGTAGTACAATATGTCCAAATGTCAGTCGTTAACACCACTAATCACACTCAGCTAATTGCTTAGTGCTTGCTTCATAAAAGCGTAGGGGGCCTATGTTACAATAACTTGGTGGAATTGAACAGACATTAAACATGTATAGACAATAAATGAATATTTGCACGATTTTTTTGATGAA
>NW_003546332.1:232296-240697 GCF_000090795.2 Amphimedon queenslandica | reverse complement strand
ATTTGACTTTAGTACAAGTAAATCAAAGCACTTTATTTGAAAAAAGTTAATACAAGTAAATGAATGATTGTAGTTGTGCAATGTCTGATTTTGAAAACCATGGTCTTCTGTAATTAATGAAGGCTTAAGATCAGGTGCTATCGTCTTCACCAGAGAATTGTCAATTGTTTTACAGCCATGTCATCCTTCAGTTGAAATAGGGAACATTAAGACAAAAAGTAATAAGCAAACATACTTCCATAACCAGAACTGTCTAAAATGTTGACTCTGCACCCTTCTTTCTCTGTGTGGGACTTCTTCAAAAGAATCTGGGTGCTGCAATAGTGCCACCTGGTGGTGGTTTACCGTAGTGTTGATTGTAGTATACCCAGAGGTAGGTACATGCTCACCATCAGTATTACATATAGTCTTATCATGACCCTGCTGTCCTGGACCAAAATAACGCCTACCAAGTTTCTTTTGATAGTTTAAGAAAAGTTTATAGAAGCGGCTGAAGTGCTAACGGCTATAACAGTAACACAAGAAGATGCCATGTGCATATGTACTGAAGTAATGGGTGTGGTGACCACACATGTAGGTGTGGCCACATGTCATATCAATATAGCATGCTTTCAAAATTTGATTCTGATACTGTATTGATGCTCTCAAAATGGATACTATCAATCTCAGTATCGAAATATCACCCATTGCTAGAGAGAATGTGCAGTGGCACAGTAATTACTTCAAAATTCTTTAATTTTTTATACAGCTACTCAGCTGAACTGCACCCTACCGGAATGCCCTTTCTTTAAAGAATGTTTTTGCACTTGTAACACCCATGCAATGATATTCTAATGCATTTTAGAATAATAAAATCTATTATTCTTTCGAAAGTATTCATGATTCTGACCTTGAAATTTTAATAGCATAAGGCAATATATATACATTGCACGTGTGCCATATTAGTAGTTTTGGAAGTCTTGTTATTTTTGTGGTTGGTGAAAAATATCATTTGCATTTAATGTTACTACAAATCTGGTACTTCCTAGTATGTATAGTAGCTGTCAATAGTGTCTTGCAATAGATAAATTTGTATTTTATAATAATATGAAAAAAAAATTAATTGTCTCAAGTATAAGTAATTTTATGTGAATTTTTTAATTTGAAACCTATTTGAGAGATGGCCAAGAGAATATGTTGTGTTAAAGGTAGGTATAAGATTTGATGCATTGATCTTCCTTTATATAGCAATGAAATGAAGTAGTTTTTCATTAAACACCAGATTCCTTTCTTTGTTTGAAGAAATCCTTGAGGGGAACGTCACGCTCATGATAAGGAATATATACCTAAATGGAAAAGTGATAAATCAAAGAGGGTATTATATAAGATATGTTTGCATCCATGTTGTACATTCAAATGCATGTGTTGGAGAAAGAATACAGATACGACAACTTGCAGGAATCATCAGCAATGACAATGATATTTTCTGATGTGCAACACATTACACATATATACATAAAAAGTGGCATTGTCCTGCACCTTGTGCCTTTTGTGGTTCCTGCCCAAAATCAGGACATGCATTTACCCACCACTGCCCTGACATAAGTTATAATCACAAAATAATTTTGATGATAATTTTGAAGGTCAAATAAACACAGCACAAACAACAATGTACAGTTTACACCATCAGCAAATGTAGAGAATAAATCTAGCAACACATCTGCATGATACGTGGCCCATGGTTAAACAACATGGACTACTAATACATGACAAGTGTTAGCTAACGTAATACCGTAATTTTTATTTGTACTACAAACTTGGTACTTAGCCATATTATTCATTTTATCATGTTCATTGTGTCCCACAACCATTATTATAACACAATAAAACTAAACATTCTTTTTCCAACTTACGGGTATAGAAATAATAGCTTTCTTGCTTTTCCTTTCCATCTAGCAATGTCACACATGGTCCTTTTATTGCCATAAAACAGAACTTTGACTCTCCATTAAAAGTATTTAATTTATGATCTTGAAGTAATCAAAATGATGGCATAGAGTAGCTTTAATATTGGTCCAGTAAAAATTTCCAGCTAAAAACAAAGTACAACCTAAGTTCAGCCATTTTCTTAAGTAACACCTTTTCCGGTTGCAAAGAAAATTCTTCCAGTTTACGGAGGGTGCAGTTTGGCTGTACTTCTTTCATAAAATTAATTACATGTTTGTAATAGGGTTAAATTCTTAAGTCATAGTGATCCCCAAAAAATTACTTATGATATCAGAGTGGAAGCATGATACAAGCAACAATGAAACCATTTAAAATTACTTCAGAAACAGTGAGGTGTTACGAGTGGTAAATTCATTTTGCCAATAGTTTAGTGTTCTAGTTTTTCTATGCTAGAACTAAATAATAATTGTTCTGCTTAGTTATAGTTCAAAAAACTAGAAATAGAACTGGAACTAATAATTTTTAGTAGCTGAAATACTAGAGCTAATATTAACATTAAATTATTTCAATGAAGAACTAGAAATAATACTAGAATTAAAAATATTAATTAAATTACTAGAACTCTTTATTAGAACAATAATTATTAATCCTGAAACACTACAACTAATACTGAACCTGTAATAATTTAACCTTTTTAGAACTAGAACTAATACTGGAATTGAAAATATTGGTTAGAAACTGCTAAAATAATCAAGTGAAAATGTGCTTAGGCAGCGCCTAGCTGTTAAATTTTTGTATAAACTGTACATGTGCCATTTCGATCATATTATTGGTAGCAGTAACATTTACTATTTTGTCTATAGTGCATTTTGTGCATATTGCGTATGATGAACATTTGAAACAACTCAGCAATATAGCAAAAAAGATTTTAGTTTAGAGCTACAGCTAGTATTAAATTTACTCCAATTTTTAGCATAAATTAACTGAAACATAAATGTTGATGGCTTTAGTTCTAAACTAATACTAGAAGAAAGATCACTAAAATTTTAGCTAAAAGAACGAAAACTTGAACTAAAATTACAGCATTTCTAGTGAAAAAAAACTAGAACTAGAACTAAATTTGCTGCATTTTCAGAGAACTAAAACTCAAAATGCTTGTATTTCTTGTCAAAGAACAAGGACTAGAACTAAAATTAATACACTTTTTGTTAAGAATTAGAACCAGAACTAAAATAACAGTATTTTCAGTCAAAAAACTAGAACTAGAACTAAAATGCAATTTCCATACAAGAAAAATACAGCAGCCTGTTATCAAGTGAAAGGAAACTGCAGCTAAATTAAAGGCAGGCATTCCAAAGGCAGAAAATTAGTCAGCAATAGTTCATATTCAAATCAGTATTTATGACTTTCAAGAATACATCACATAATGCATAATTTAATACTATCATCACAACTACCATAAGAAATTCTAAATTAACTCTGCCTCATGCTTTACTTTTCTGTACTAATTTTTGGGTTTCCTTCTTGTACATCTCCATTAATGCATTATCAATAAAAAATCCTCCGTAATAAAACCATCTGGCTGCAATCATTAGTAGCGGAGAATCTGTAAACGATTCTTTCCAGTGGTCTAAAATTTTAGACCCATAAAAAACAATATTAGTCACCACTCTTTCCAAAAATCAAGGGGCGAAGCCAGGGGACTAGTGGGGCAATAGCCCCCCTTTTTCAAAGTCAACATTTAAAAATAATGAAATAATAAGCTGATTTTGGAAGGAAAAACTGTTCTATAACTTACACATGGAAGGAAAAGGCAATAACCCTCTTTCTATGATGCCATTATAAAGCTGAAAAGGTAGTCAACGTTGCCTGTAATCGGTCAACAAGTCTGCTATGTTAAAGAGGTGTAGTTAGGCCCCAAAGGGGCATGGTTTTGCACCATTTTGCGGTCCCTTTCGCACACCACACAACTTGCCTCCCCTTTCCCAAAATCCTGGCTATGCCACTAAAATCCATACTGCATGTCACTTTGCATTTCAGTTAGCCTCTTGTGAATGAAGGACATTGTTAAGTATGAGACCATACTTATCTCATCTATTATTATGGTGTTGACATAATTCCAGGATTGTCTTAGTTCCTTTAGTCTCTCTGCTCCAAGCTTTCTATAGGTAGTGGAGTTTCAATGCTGTACAGGAAGATTGAGAGCCCGGTCAATAGTTAATTCACCAATATTAAAGGCTACAACACCAGTTGGTGCCATTAAAACGCAAGCATTTCCAGCACCAATATGAGCTCTTTCTAAATGCTTTTTGACGACACTTACTACATGGCTTTTACCAGTTCCAGAGCCACCTGTTATAAACATATGAAAAGGGCTGGGCATTGACTCTTTGGTCCTCATTTGAAAATCATGTACTGCTCTTCAATACTCAAGGACCTTCTCATAAGGGACTCTCTGGGGATCATTAAGACTTGCTATCCTTGCTTCAAAATCTGAGTCGGAAAAGCAAAGCCTTGAGATAGAATCTAGAGTCAATACATCTGCTATGTCACCAATATTTTGTTCCATATTATGACCGCATAAATTTTGATGATTATTATTATCATCAGCTAGTAATGCGGCTACATTATCAAGATATAACTCATGGTCATATATAGGATCATGACCATCACCTTCATTATTATTTTCTAAATTTACATGCGAAGTACAAGGAGCAACAGGAGCATACACAGCATCACTACATTGATTTAGTACACGTAATTGTTCCGTACTTAATACTTGTTATTTATTTTTATTTGCTACAAATGATGCTTGAGCAGAGCGATGATTTCCAATTAAATCAAGAGTCTCATTTCTCCATGGGAGATAAAGAAAGATTAGCTGATAATAGTAACTTTCACCATGAGACTCTTGTGTTATTGTAGGTAGTCTCAAGCATTCTTGCTTTCTTCTTAAATATGTCTTTCCTAGACCATTCTTTAGTTGATATTTAGGTTGGGCATGGGAAGTTGTTGGCTCATAATTCTTATCAGCAACATTGTACCATACAGAAAAGTGTGCTCGACTCATACTGTCAAATGGTTCTCCATCAGGATGAGATTGATATCTCTAATGGACCAGGATTGAAGACATCTCCAGTATTCATAGCTCTTACCTCTCTATTTGACTTAAATAGTCTTCCTCTTTTCTGTGGTCTATTTGTATTTATGAATACATACGATCGACTAGAGCCTCTTAAATGTAAGCCAGCAGTACAAAATACTGCCTCTTGAGCACCGAGGATCCTGTGGCTTATTAAAGTGTTTCCATTTTTTAAAAGTTTTTGTCTCTGGCTACAATTTACTGGCAATTCGTCTAGCTTTCTTGCTATCTGTTGTTTAATCTGTTCTGGCTCATCTTTACACATATAATGGCATATGTATTTTGCTGCTCCATTGACATTTCCTATTACTTGAATATCCATGTTAGCTTTCCATGCTTTTAGTAGGTCAGGATAGTATGGATTTATCATCTCAGCACCTACTTCATGTGTCAGTATGTAGAAACGAGCATTGTTTCCAGCATCAGCATTTCTTTTGAGACAAGTTGTGTCACTTGGCCTCTTTGAGTTATCGAAGCAGCAGTGATTACGTCCATTTTTTTACATGTTTGTGTATGATTATGCTTTTGTAATCGCAATACTAAATCTTGTAAATCATCATCTTTGCCATCTTTTGGTACGTGACAACTAACATATTTATCAATGAAACCCGGAGCTTTCCTTCTACCTTCTACTGTCTTAATATCTGGTGCATCTTCTACCCACCATAGACTTTGTATATGAGGTGAGCCTCTTTGTTGAAACTCAACTCTCCAAAAGTAGTCTTTTATTTCACCTATAGGCTTACTAGAACCATTTAATATATAATTCATAAAAGCTTGAAAGCGATGAGAGAAATGATGTGCTACTATCACTGGGTAGCTACTTGGCAACCTTCTACGTTCTGAAGTAGACAGCTCTTTTACTTCATCATCACATAGAATTCTTCCATCACATTTGCAAGTACACACATTAAATCAAACCAATTCACAACATCTGCACTTAATGCAATAAAGAAAGTAGGTGGACCTAGTGTTCTAAACATGGCAAACAAATCAAGCTTTGCTTTATTCCAGTAAGCTGAGGAACCACGTATATTACGCATAAATGCATATGAATTTTCTGAAAGCTCTGGGTTTTCACTGAAATCTCCATTTAATAATTCACCAGCAGTGATACGCCCTGTGCTACCCAATGATGATGATGATCTAATTCACATTGCGATTGATACAGAATCATGTAATCTCATCTTTTCAAGTAAATTTGCTGACCATAGTAAATATGGATTATTACTAGACCAGCAATTATCAGCATTAAGTAAACGTGATTCAATATAATCAGTAAATGTTATTAATGGGTCCTTGCTGTATGAAGACCATTGACTCCATTTGGAAATAGGCATGGAAATGACATTTCTTCTGCACTATTATCTTCATAAAAATTTGTTGGCTGGCCACTTACTCGAGGAAGCTGAAGCACATGATTATTATATGATCCATTTCTAATGTGCTGGAAAATTAATGGTCTGGCCAGCCAATGCTTTTTGACCTAAAGGCAACACTTAGCATAATGGCTTGTACCCATGAAATTAGTCTCTGTCCCATAGTATTCAAACGGGATAATTCAGGTCGTAATGTATTTACATGCATATTATTTATTGTTGCAAATGGAGGGATTTTCATTTTCTTTATAAAATCCATACATCTAGTACATACATAAGCACTACCATTTACATCTTCAATAGGTAATGAGGCTGATAATTGTATATCATTAATACATGCATGATAATGCTGTTGTAATACATCATGCACTTTACTCACATCAACCATTGATACACCTTTTGGGTAGCACAGACGTTCACAAGTACAGCATATGCTGGTCGGAGATAGTCTTATTTCTTTTAAAATTTTTCAAGGTCCTTCCTTGATAACTCTTGCTGGTGTAAATTTTCTGGTGAGGGAGCCGGAGGTGGTTGATTAGCCAACAATTCTCTATGATACTCCCTCATTCTTTGATTTCGCTGAGCTCTTTGTTCTTTAGATTCTGAGGCTCTTCTTTCTTGAGCTGTTTCACTGATGGTCAAGAGACGTGATTCTCTTTCAGAATGAGATTCATTGGCACGTCGTTCTTGTGATCTTTCTCTTAGGTCAGTAAGATGTGCTACTCTTTGAGATTCTGATTCATTGAGACACTTTTGCTGAGATCTCTCTCTTAGTTCAGTAATACGTGCTTCTCTTTGAGCCTCTGACTCATTAGCACATCTTTCCTGAGACCTTACTCTTTCATCATTTAGGCGAGAGTCTCTTCTAGCTTGAGATTCATTCTCAAAGGATCTCCTCATTCTTGCATATTTTTTTTATCAGTCTCAACCTTTTTTCTGTTTCTACCAGAGACTCTTGATCTCTGTTGCCTTCTTTTTTCTTTATAATACTCGGTGCGCCTCTTTTTGCTAATCGTAACATCTTGTAGTGGTACACGCCGCTTAAGGCCCCAGAAGGAGGTACTCCTTATTTCCTTTTTGTATGGCGATGATGTTTTAGTGTGTGCATTTTGTTGGTTAGTGGAGTCTAACATCCATCGGGGTAAATTCGCTTCTTATGTACTCTTTGCTCAGAAGTTTCCATCTTTGAAAAGTATTGAAACTGTATCTTACGATTCTTGTTGCTTAGTTATAAAGATTTGCAATTAAGGCATGGCGTGTTTTGATTAGTCAGATTTAATTATTATTAATTTACCATTAATTGATAGACACCTTTATTATTATTGGCTGATTTGGCTCCTTAATTATTAATTAATACAGCTGCATTGACTGATTTGAATAGTAGTAGTAGTACCAGACAAAAGTCAGTTACGATGGTAGATGAAAATGAAGCCTACAATCTCGCTCTACTTTATGATAATCATGACAATACTGATGTAATGAAATATAAATGATTGATATAATAATTAAAATAAAGTTATATATAGATCTATAATATAATAGGACGACATGATCTCTAAGCCTGTATCTCCAAATGCAGTAGATGTAAGACCACCACTACCACCCCGAGGAGAGAGAAGACCACCACCTCCTATACCACCACCACCAGTACGTCATGAGCATCCTGATGTGGAGCGGAGGGGATTAGGAGCTGACTGTGGAGGTTGTGGTCTGGGTGCAGCAGGGAGAGGACGTGGAGGTAGGAGGGCCCGAGGAGGTGTTGGCAGAGGTGACGGCTGGGGCCCTGGTAGAGGTGGTGGGCATGGGTCTGACCATGACAGAGGTGGCTGTGGAGGAAGACCAGGGAGAGGAAGAGGCCTAGGAGGAGAAAGAGGCCGAGGATCAGGAGATAGAGGCAGGCCAGAAGGGGCTGTAAGAGAGATGTGGCAAGGGTGGCAGCATTTTTGTGGCTCGT
>NW_003546332.1:230618-232286 GCF_000090795.2 Amphimedon queenslandica | reverse complement strand
ATGGTGGCAGGGACAGCAAACTGTAAATAGCCAAATAGAAAGGCTATTAGATATAATAGAACTTTTTATACTCAACAATAATAACCACTGAACAAATAATGTTATTATTCATAACTTTATACTGTATGTAACACTTATTTATTCACCCAATATATATCCAAGACTTTATCTATTGTTTAGTCATGTTAGCCATTTAAGGCATGTGTGATGGCTTGACTAGTGGATCATGTGGTCCCAACTATGAAATTCACTAGATTATAATTCCTTCGTATATAATATATTCCTTAGCTTATATTTCAGAGTTCCTGCTCTTATTATGCATGGCATAATATATAATTATAATTTTACCTATTGTATTTCACAGCTATCAATAGTTGGTATTAGCTCCTTCTACTGTGACTGATGTCACCTCTAATGCATTATTTTGCTGCTAGAAAGTTGTCCTGATACATCATCCCAAATACAGTTCAGACTTGCCATTTTGTTTTCTATGACCCACCCAATTGACGTGTGCACGTGGGCGGATGGTTGCTAAGGTTGTTATTTTTCCAATACAATGTGTATAGAAGAAATGTAATTGTGTACATTCAAATATATATACAAACATCACACGTGGGTGAAAACAATCTTAGGAATGACCTGGAAGCTACGCCCCCAGGTCATTAAAAACCAAGATTTGGAGAATTCTAGAGCAAGTGATAGGTTAATAAATGTTTCTGTGATCGTGTTTCAAATCCTTTTCAGAGTATAACATCTATGGTTTGATGTACATATTAATCTATACTAATGCATGCATGTGCAATTTTGTTGTACTTTTACTAGTCTTAAATGTGTCACAAATATGTGACTTCATGAAAAAAATATTGAGACAAATATTGAAGATATAAGTAATAATGGCAGGGGCATATCTCGGAATTGGAAGATGGGGGTGTTGAAACGGACGCGCAAGGCGCACTACGATTTTGATGACGAGTTTTTCTGCGTGCAGCGTGGCGTGATTTTGGCGATGCTTAATTGTATGCGGCCGGGGCGAGCCTGGTGGGCTGTGATATATAAAACAACGAGGAAAAAACGGTGAAGTTAACAGAAGACTAGTTATTTAAAATATTGGACTTATGCATTCTCCTAGGATGTCTGTGAGCAAATTCATCTATGGTGGATGGCAGGTCAATCTCAATATCTCGGAAGATATGGAGAAAAGTAAAGTTGGTTGGCCTACTAAATGTCATTGACGAACAGAGTGATGTTTTGGTTCTCTTTAAGGTACTGAATGATCTTTTTGCTATACAGGTGGTCACGGAAAGTGTAGCCAATATGGTGAGGAGAACCTTGATGTTTGGATACATATCGGTTGTTTGAGGAAGTGTGTCATTTGCACAATCAGGAAGGCTTGCTAGACAATGGTTTTTAGACTGTTCCTGCCATTTCACTTGCCAGGTTTGACATTCACTTGTAAAAGACTCTGGAGATGGGAGGTCTACTCTATAAAACTCTGCTAGTTTAGCACAGCTTCCAATGAACAACTCCAATGGCATGGAAACAATGGCAGAAGTTATAAGGCATGGACCAAGTAGATCTGACTTGTGATAAGAGGAGAACCTATTTGTCAATTCTGAAACAATTAGTGGTGTTGAGATGGTACGCAGATAATACTGTGACGGTGAATCA
>NW_003546332.1:226431-230416 GCF_000090795.2 Amphimedon queenslandica | reverse complement strand
TGAGACTTAGTGATGGCTACCTCTAGAGCCAACTGTCTTTTAGGATGAGAATCAAAAAACTGATATATCCAAAAGATGATGTTCATCATGTTACGGATACTGGTTTGTTCAAGTGGTTTGACAATGGTTAGGTTCAGACAATGCGAAGCACAGTGGAGGTAAAGAGCTAGAGGATACTCATGGCTAATGATTGCAGCTGTACCATTAACTACACCAGCCATGTTCCCTGCTCCATCAACACACTTGTCCTCTAAGATACGACAAGTCTAGATGGAAGTTTGTGAGTGAAGTAGTTATTTTCTCAGCTACATCTTTTCCTTGTATACCACTGTCACACTCAAAAAACCCCAGTAGATCTTCACGAATATTGCCAGATTCATTATCCCAGTACGAACATTCAGGCTCAATAACTCCTTATTAGAACCATCTGTCACCTCATCGGATATGACAGAAAACCACTTAGCTACTTGTACCTTCCAGATTATTTTATCATGCACCTGACTTGAGGGAACATCAATAATCTCATTCTGAATAACTGGAGAGGTGTAAGTGGCATTTCAAGAAGGTCTGGCTAGGTGATCCTGAAGTACTGTGTCATCAGGGTCTGTTCAAAAACAAAGTTGAGCTAAGAAATTACCATGATAGTTATTCAATAATTATCAAAATGGCAGGGCAGTCTACTTTTTGGCATAATGTAATACAGGAGTCTCAAGGGATTCAAGTTTGCTTCAGCACCTGAGAGGGGTGCTCAAGCCCCCCTCAGCCCTCCTAGATATGCCCCTGAATGGAAGAAAGAGATAGAAGAAGACAACATCTTAATGTTGTGTACTCTACTGTTTTAATGCGCATGAGCCAAAGCATATGGCCTCCAATAGAACTCTCCGCCCACAGAGCAGGGTGACGGAAAATAAAGAGGAGATATTACAAAATTGAGCAATAATAATATTGACAATAGGAGGAAAGAGCTATCATAATATTAATATATACTGTATTTCCTTGAATAGAACCCGCAAGTCGATTATTACCCACCTTCGAATAGTCCCCACACCTGTCAACTTTTGAGTGAAATAGTAGCCGCCCTCTAATTGTACCCACATAGTTTAATTTTAAAGAATTCTGGGTGTGGCATTATTAATAGGACTGAACGTGCCAGCATATGATGCAAGTATGTATATGCTGAGCTTCATTAAATTAACTTAAGCAAATAGTTGATCCCTTGGTTGGTTGATCTAGTTGTCGAAAGCACTGTAAAAGATGAAGTCTCACTTACTACCAGGGTACTACCACTATTGCTGGGCATGAGTGAAAAAGCTTCCAGTAGCTAGAACTGCTCTCTAAACATCTCTAGGTAGTAAAGAAAGACTTCTACTGACAGAAGATTAGCCTCAGTTAAAATTATTAGTACCCGCCTTCAAATAACAGCCTAATGTTATCTTCACTGAAATTAATAATAACCGCGGGGTCTATTGCAGGAGATAATGTATTCTTTTGAATGATTTCAGCCATAAGGGTCATAGTAATATTAATGATAATAATAATAATAATGATAATATTAATAAAAATGATAATAATGATAATATTAATAAAAATGATAATAATAATAATGAAGCGACATATTAGTATCTAAATTCAGTGACTAAGGACATTTGACACGTCGAACTGTACGTGTAACTTTGGTATTTGAGCAAGTAATGTTGGTTTACGAACAAGTAGTGTTGGTATCCAAACAAGTACTGTCAGTCTCTGAAAGAGTAGTTTCCAGAAAAGAAAGAGCAGTAGAAGCGTAAGTCAGTACAAGAGTCATGATTAGTGGACAAAGAAGTAGGAGAATTAGTAGCTGAATTTGATTAAACTGACATTATTAGTACAATTAAGGACTTTGCGTGGTTCATTGTAGAAAGCTGTAATAGCCTTTTAACTGAATCCAATCTCACAGATAAATGAAATGTGAAGAGAGAGTGAAAAGAGTGAAAAATGAGCTGTTGACTAAATGAGGGAGGTACCACAGGGCGAGGTTGTTCCTTAGACACATCACATTGAATAGTTTGAGAGGAATAAAAAAGAGGAATATGTTATAAAGAGTGAGTGATGACACTGCTGAAAGAAAAGATATAAAACTGTGTAGTCTTTCTGCGGGTGAGAAAAAGAATGTAAGATGACAGTGGGTCATCATGGCTAGAGTATACTCTGAGTCATCAGAAAGAGAGTGTGAGTTATCTTGTCTGACAGTGAGTCGTCAGAAGTAGAGTGTGAGTTAGCTCATCTGACAGTGAGTCATCAGAAGGAGTATTAGAGTAAGTTACAGTACATCAAAAGGAAGCTCTGGACTAAAAAATGGTTCCAGCACACGACGAATAGCTGCTTGTCTTTATAACGCAAAGCAACAAGTTGCCAGGGCTGTCCGGGTCACCAATGTCTCAAATATGTGTGACTTAATAAATGTATCATAAAAGAAACGTCAAGAGACAAAGATTGAGTGATTGAAGAAGGAATGTGAATGCACCGAAGCGCATGGCATCCCCTACAAATATATGTTAAAACAAAATTTTAATTGGAATCAGCTTAAGCTTTCTATGTAAAACAAAAACGTATGCACATATCATAAAATAAAGTTTTTTAACAACTTGGCATGATTCAACATGTACCCTATATTGCAGCATATTTGTCAATGGATGTACATACCACTTAAAAGCATTTAATGTCTTTTCTTGGAACAAAATATTTACCTTGTTAACTAGATTTCTCTGACCCATTGTTGCACAAACTCACTGTTGCTTAATCCAGCTTGTCTTATTGATCACCTACTACAGCCGGTAGCAATGTCTTAGAATGATTACTTAAAAACACTCAAGACATTGAATAGAAATCCTGGAGGATTTAGTAATCACAGAAGAAATTTACTATTTTGTTCCACTCCAACACTCAACAGGAGTACTTTGACTGTCGGTTTTATCTGATGTATGAATTCACACTGTATTCATTGTTCGTTCGGGCAATGCCCGGAGTAATAGTTCATATATTCTTTGGGTATATATCAGATAAAGCCTCCTGTAGGGTTTAATAACTAATACTTGTACAATGAATGGATGGTGAGTGGGAAGAAGTCGTGTACTTGTGTGTGTATGCTGTGTGAAGAAAGCATGGGAGTCATTGACCAGAGAAGTCATAATGAAGTCCTTTGAGGTGTACGGTATTCCTGTAAGTGTGGATGGTCATAAAGACCACGAAATGTTTAGCACAATGATTGTGAAGTAGCTGCAGCAGCTAGAAGATTCATTGTGTCCAAGACAAAAGTCCTTAATGAACCTCATGATATTCATTCCACTGACCATTAAGTTGATGTAGATAAATTCAATGCAGAAAATGAAGACCAAGTTGAAACTGATAACTATGTAATAGAGGACTCAACATTCTAACAATTACAATACATTTGTTTCATAAACTCAGTAGTTGTTTTCCAATAATCACTAATTAAAGGATGTGCTATTTATTTTGTTTAGTGTTTTTCCCATTGATAATAATAATCTCCATATGTAATCATGAATCTATGGCTTTTAAAAGTTTATCTAAAATGCCCACTTAGTTTATATAAAAAAGGAACTTTCACCCACAAACTGTGCCTTCTCCTGTAGTGAGCTGACTCATTATGACGTCACATCAAAAGTCATAATATTCATGAATTATCTTTGTAGCTGTGTAATTATTATAATCAGTTATTGGGTGTGAATATAATGCACTGTAGCTCTCTCTCTAAGTGCAGAAATCCCACCTGCCTTAATGCTAGCCACTAGTCAGCACTCATTCTCATGGCACTCACATACCATTTGCTTTCTTCATGGCTCAGACAGCTCTGGCTACTCTTTGTTTCGGGTTATAAGAACAAGCAACCATTGGACCTACACCAGAAACGTTTTCTAGTCCTCATTCTCCTTTCGATGTACTCCCATTCTGGCGATTTACGTCACATGGGCTGGCTGACTTACTG
>NW_003546332.1:223368-225310 GCF_000090795.2 Amphimedon queenslandica | reverse complement strand
TTGGACCTGTTATGTCATATACTATAGAACTTTTTGAGCACCTCAGAAAGAAGAATATACTTAAGAACCCACGAGGAACTTGGTGACTATAATCGTGTTTCGTGACAGCAATATTGTGGGGATTGTGATCATTGGCTTTCTCTGGTATGACGGTTAACTCTTACCCTATTACGAGTCCATATAGCTTTGTAAATATGATGGTCTCTCACATACCTCTGTATTTCATCTTTTCCTTGTATGTGATGACTCTGTCTTACTTTTTAAGTCCAAAATATGTCGAATAGATAGTGCTTCATTTTTCATTTAGAGAGTATTGTGAAGCATAGTAATTGGTGCTTTATGGAACAAAGTATTTGATTTACCTTTCATAGTAAAGTACAGCAGCCTAACAAGAAAACCTTGCTTGTGGTGTTTGCATTGGTAATGTGCCTCTATATTTTGTAGTGTTTTAGTGTTGTTTGACTTGCAGCACATCCTCTTTTAGGAAGAGTCTTATTTTTTAAGAAATGTTTTGCCAAATGGCACCTTCTGCTAAGAAAATTTCCTCTTATATTCTAGGGTACATGCACATGCTATTGCACCTGAGTACTTGATGAAAAGTTGTAAGTTGTAAAATTCATTTAATTTTTGACATTGTAACAGTGCTTTTGTCTAAAGAGTACAATGTACATGCATAGATTAACTGTTTTGCATTTAATTGATATACATAACTAGGTGTGACACTTACATTAAATTTTCTTTGTGCTACAGTTTGAAGACTTGGTCTATGGGACTAAAAGCATATCATTTTACCCTTTTTCTGGCTACAGAAACTGTTGCCGAAGAAGTTATGTGTGTAATACTATGAAGCTCTAGTTTACAGCGATGGAGCATATAGACCGGTTAAGCTGAGTTAAAAATCTAACCATCTCAGTCTATTTGTGCTTTATAAAGTGAGACTCTCCTTTTTTATTGCAAAACAAACTTTCTTAAATTCACTTTTCCATTATGAGAAATGGAGGCCTTGTAACTATTTTCATGTATATTTACTGAAAGGACTTAGCAGTCTTCCAAAAAGTTTTAAAATGCGTGAGTTTGCTGGACACAGTTAGTAGCTAATACTAAAGGATAGTTTGTCCTAGTGGGTGTGGAAGTTAAACTAGTTTCGAGGCTTCTGTATGCTTTATTTATTGTAACTCAAGATCTTTTCTTATACTCAACCTGGACACAGTAAGGAAAAAAGCAATGCACACATGATAATTTTCATTGTTATAGATTTTTACTTGCAAAATAAACTTCGTTGTTCATTGATGATTAAAATCTACTACTGAAAGTATTTGTAAATTTTAGAATTTGTAACATCTTCATATACATGAAAGGTGATGAGTATGAGAATTGCATGCATAATACATTGTTTCAAACTTTATGGATGAATTTCTGTACAATCATGACAGGAATTTTAAATTACATAATGAATTATGTAATAAATTTATGTACATGTATTTGTCCTTCATTTATGCAGTTAGCCAAATTAATTCCTTGAAAAGTGGAACAAGTAATTCTATTTTTAAGTAAAGGAATACCACTCAAGATATACAAATTTGGTGAGTCATATAACGCACTATAATTTCGCATGTTGTATAGTTTTGATTCTTTTCATGCTGTCTTAAAGTTTAAGTTACAGCCACTTATTAGATACATGTCATGCTTCCTATTTTGCAATGCTTGTAAAGTACTTGTCCTGTAAAATTTTTTTGCACGCACACTTATTTATATTAGTTCAGTCTCTAATATTAGGATAAATGATATTTAGAAAAATATTAAAATGCTATTTTTTTTTTATGTACTTTTATTTACTCATTATCTACATTTGCTTACTAAATAAATAGTTGCATCGAGTTAAACAATGATAATAATATACTGTACTTGTACATTATTAGGACTTTGTTTTTTTTATTTTTTA
>NW_003546332.1:218814-223201 GCF_000090795.2 Amphimedon queenslandica | reverse complement strand
ACAAAATGTAATTTTTTAAAATACCCCAAAGATTTTCTTAGCTTAATACATACATGTATGAACACAAGTACGTAATGTGTACTGCGTAGTATAACTTACCTGAGTAGTGTAGCATACTGTCCTTTCCAGGTATACCGTTGTACTGCCTATTGTATTGGAAGAATCTATGAACACAAAAGTATATAATGCGTATTGTGTACTTATCAATAGTATAACTAACCTGAAAAGTGGGGCACAGTATCCTTCTCTGTTATACAGTTGTATTGCTTGTTACGTTAAGAGTGTCTTCATTATAAAAATTTTTCTAATGTACATGTCCTTTTTTGTACAGTTTCTGTACAAAACAAGCATGTTTTAGTAGTAAAACGTAATTTTGTAAATCCTGGAATGAAAAAGGACAATATTTCCAAAAATACTATAAAACATAAATCAGTCTTAGAAAAGTACATAAATATGTATGTATTTTGTACTTATTAATGGTATAACTTGCCTTGGTAGTGTAGCAGTCTCCTTTCGTATTACACATTGCTTTTGTCACTGCATGTATCTCTTTCAGGAAAAAAGATTAAAATGTAGTTATTTCAAATTTTATACTGTCCAAAATTATTATGAAATCAAGTTCTTCATTGTTGTCAAAAGCGTGGATGGCATGGAGATGTTTAACTTAGTGTTGTTGTGATGGATGTACTTGTACATGTACGTGTATAGAGATCAAGACCTGTATTGAGTGAAAACTCCTACTGTAAGTGTAGTGATGGATGTACATGTAAGTGCTAGAGAGGGCGACATGAGAGGGAAAAAAGAAGACAGAGAAAAGAAACAAATATAGAAAGAAAAAAAAACAGAAAAAAAGTTGTCCTAACGAACTGGAAGAAAGTGGGACTTCAGATCAGGGTTTGTACTAGAAGTGGACACATACAGTGAGAGATCAGCTCAAATCAGAAAGTATGTGGGATGAGATGATACTAGTGAAACGTTTTGTAGAGGATAAAACAACACTTAATGAGAGTAGAAAATCTGGAGAGTGCATTTGAATAATGAGAAAGGCTACTTTCACAACAATTGATGTGGTAAATCTGTTTACGTATGCCTAACTGTAATGCATTATACGAAAATGACATGGCTTCTACAAGCAAAGCTGATGCTTCTAATGCTGAAACCTTGACTGAAACACAATAATATGATTCTTTTCCTTGATCTCCTCAAGAAGTACCCACATCATTATGGACACAGACTGAAAAAAAGTAAGGCTTTATTTGAGTGGATTTGTGGAAGACATTGATACTGTTCTGGAAAGTCATTGTAGGCATACTGTACCATACCGTACAGCTGGAAATATTTGCGGGGAATTAAATTTTGCGAGTTTGCGGATCCATTTAAAGTGCAAAATTTAAATCCGCAAAATAATGAAATTCATGCATAACTACAATAGATAATACTACAATATTTGTCAAAACCACAAATATTCAATCCACAAACCATGTTATTTTTAAGGATTCGCAAATTTTTCTCGGCAAAATTAACCAGCTATACGGCATCATGGAAATAGAACTTTTGTTGCTATAAAAGAAAATGTAGAGAGTAGTGAGGTGAGTTATGAAATAAGGGCTCTTTAATAATTAATTTTGAAAAAATAGGACAATAAGAAATATTGTAAAAATTTAAAAATAATGCATTAGAACACAATAGTAATTATTATTATTATTCAGTGTCTGACCCCACTTCCAAATCAAGACTCCAGGCTGTCGCTTCTCCCGAGTCAGGACAATGCCCTCCCCCTCTCCTATGGGCCTAAGGATGGATGATACAACCATCAGAGTGGCGGTCGGCCTTCGGCTCAGACTTCCACTTTGCCATCCCCACTCTTGTTGCCATTGCAATGGTCATGTTGATGAGCTTGCTACTGACAGCTTCTCTTGCAGACGCAGTCAAGGTCGCCACTTTCCTCATGCCTCCATCACCTCAGTCGTACATCGTGCCTTTGCTGCAGCTGGAATACCTTCTCATTTGGAGTCTTCTGGACTAGCCAATGCCAGCGGGAAGAGACCAGATGGGATCACAATGGTCCCTTGGAAGTCTTGAAGGCCCTTGGTATGGGATGCTACATGTCCGGACACCCTTGCTCCTTCATATGTGAATGTTGCGGTCCATGGCCCCGGTAAGTGGCAACTGCTGCTGAAAAGAAGTGTGACAAATATCTGTCCCTTGGCAGGGATTACTTCTTGACACCTATAGCCATCAAAACCCTAGAAGCCATAGGCCCGGCATTTTTGAAATTCCTCAAAGAGCTCAGCTTCACAATTTGTGAGTATTCTGGTGAGGTCTCTTCATTTGCGTATCTGTTACAGCGCCTCTCTGTTGCTATCCAAAGAGTTGATGCAGTCTGTGTCATGGGGTCCCTCTCTGAGACATCACCATCCTCTGACTCCTTTTTCATTTCCTGTCACTTCATCTATCATTTTGTATTTCCTTATCTTTCTTTTCCTTCCTCCCTTTCCTTTTGTTCTTTTCTTTCTTTCTTTCTCTCCTCTCCTTTTATTATTATTAGTATTGTTGGTATTTTGTTTGGTATTATTATTATTTATTATTATTATTATTGTTATTATTGTTATTATTATTATTGTTGTTATTGTTGCTATTATTATTGTTGTTATTGTTGCTATTGTTATTATTCTCATTGTTATTATCTGTTTATCATTTCATTTTTTGTGTCTCTAACTTCACTTTATTATTATAAACTATATTATTATTATTATTGTCATTATTTTAGGGAGGTTCACAAGAAGCACACAGAAAAAAATGGCCGTTTCTGGAAGCATGATGCTGCTACATACACTATCTGATTACAAAATACACCTTTTCAAATTAGCTACAGGCGTGATCTGGAATGTCAATTTGGTAATCATTATTTTTAAGAATAGACAAAAGCCTGGAGGTGCAGAGATTAGCAGCCAAGTTAAAAAAACCTAGATTAAAAATGCAAGGTACTCGAAAACAACGATGCAAGGCATGTCAGACAGTACCTGCTGTTCCCAGATTATTCAATTGACAGTTGTTTTGTTGCTTCATCATCAAAGTGGAAAGTTAGATAACTGAAGGAAGGAAAGCTTCATGATTTGATGAATGATTTGAAAAGAGGCATTACTAAAGGGAAACCTGTGTAATATGTATTATTACCCACTTCAGAAGCTCATCATTTGACACATCCTACTGGAGGAATTTATGAAAAGGCTCAAAAGATGCACACAGCCGTTTGAAAAGATTTATCAGTTGGTCCGTGAAGCAGTTTTAAATGTTTCTGTAATGAAACGAGCCCTTCAACATTTTATGAAGCATGAACTAAGCCACATTACCCTTCCCCTAATCCCAATGATTGTGCATATTGGTCTTCAAATAAAGACATCAAAAATCACATTTACAGTGCTAAAACTAAGCTTCAGCTATCTAAATTTGACCTAGATAATCTTGCTCTAAAAATACAGCAGTGGAAATAATATGCACCAAATTCTTCATTTTTTTCATACATTTAAAAAGAAACTATTAGAACAAGTATTGCCAGATGATCATAGCACATCTGCTGGTGAGGGAGGCAAAAGAGTTCAATCACTGCCCTATGTTTATTCACCAAGAAAAGTGGCAAAAGCACTTGTTGCAGAAGTATGGAAATGTCATTAGTTTAATAGATGCCACTTATAAGACTACAAAATATGAACTGCCACCTTTTCTTTATTTGCGTTGAAACAAATGAGGGTTATAGTATTTTTGCTCAGTTTATCACACAGTTTAAAGCGGCATATTATATTAAGGAAGCATAGAATATGCTAAAGATCTGGCATCCAACATGGCATCCATTTTATTATAATGTGTGGCTATTCTAAATCAGAAATTTCTGCTTTAAAAGGATCTCTTCCTGGTGTTAAGATACATTTGTGTGATTTCCTTAGAGAGGAAGCTCAGAAACGATGGTCAAAGAGCACAAACATGGATTGTCATCTGAAGATGCGAACAGCCTTCTGAAAATGTTACGAGAATGTGCATGGTCTCCCCAGGTGAAGAACATGAGAAGCTATGATTTGATCATTACTTCCAAGAAGTAGTGACTAGACTAAAGGAAGTGAGAATTGAGTTGATAATCCTCAAGTAAAGCGATGGTTGCAATGCAAGTGGCTACAAAATCCACAGGATTGTGAATCCTTAATTTAATTGTTTCTCTTAATAATTTTGTGTTTTAGTTATGGGCTAGAACATATCAAGATTGTGATAATCATGCTGCTATTAACACTAACAATGGCACAGAAGCACAAAATAAAGTACTGCAGTACAGCTATCTCCCAAGAAGGAAGACATTGAAATTGTTTAGTATTGCAACTGTACTTGTCTAAGATTA
>NW_003546332.1:202038-218639 GCF_000090795.2 Amphimedon queenslandica | reverse complement strand
ACTTCACAAAGCTCTAGTTGCTTTTAGAAATAAAATACCATCTTCAGAAGGTATAATAGTAAGACCAGCAATAGCTCAAAGACCAAAGCTGAAGTCACAAATTAAAAAACCAAAGGACCTTGTACAAAAGTGTAGCTCTCTTCAACTGCCAAAGAAAAGAGGTTGAAAGCGCTTACATGCTGGTCATAGGTTTTGTGTTGGGAAAAATGCATCCGCACTTCGTAAGGTATATTAGTTATTACTGTCATTTAGTTTTAATAACATAGATTAAGAACTTCATTTCTTAGTGTTACTTGTAACTTGTTCTGTTTTAATTAATTTCTTTTTCATAATTGTTTATGCACCTTTTCTGGCTGCTCAAGGACAAGTAGCATGGAATTCATTATCACTTGCTGAGGGGTTGGAGTTGCAAATTCAGTCTCCATCAGAAACCACAATAGATATGGTACGTAATAATCACTTGTATTACTTAAACAGAGTTCTTTAAATTTGGAGGTGAACTGAAAATATGACATCGAAGTAAAGTTAAGACAACATTAACAATATTCATGACTATAAACTATAATTATCCATGTCTTGCACGAGTTCATAAAAGGTGTGAACTGTATTGCATGCCCTAGGCAAGACTGCAAAAAGTGTGAAAGTGTAAGGAAATGAAGAGTATGGAGGACCTGGTACAAAAAGCAATGTTGCAGAAAAAGAAAGTGTTTCAATTACAAGAACAACATTAATAATAATAATAATAAAATAATAATAACAAAAAAAAATAAAAAAAACAAGATGAAATAGGATTCCGAATGACCGATGAAAATACCAAATGAAAATCCTACTCATGATGCAAATTCTACTCTACATTGTACTTTTAATGTTATTATGTAAGAATTACGAATCACCTTGTAATGTAAAGTAGAATTTGCGTCACAAGTAGGATTTTCATTTCGTATTTTTGTCAGTCGTTCGGAATCCTACTTCATCTTGTTTCTTTAAAATTTTTTATGGTCTTGTTTGTGTTGATTTTTTAAAATATTTATAGTATTTCTTTAGTTGCAAATGTGATACTTGTTGATTTTACACAAACAATAATTTTCTTTATTATTATTATTATTATTATCATTTTTATAACATTAATGAGAGACAGCATTGAATAGACATGCTGAAGGAATATCAACTATCCTGATGACAAGTGAAACTAATAATAGTCTTGACACAAGTCCTTGTTCAAGAAGCTGTGAGCTGAGAGTTCTCTGCTATTGCTGTTCTTCCAGGCTGTTGTCAAGTTCATAATTATCACTGCATATCATAAGTCATAACATTAATTAATTGTTTGTTTTTTAAAATAGAATAAAATAACACTTGATAAAACAGTAACATGTAAAATTTATACCTTCTTTTAGCTGGAAACCTCCACTAAAGTATTGCAGTAAGTTGATTCCAAGCATAGCTTGGTAAAAAAATAAATTGCTTCTTCCAGAGCTGCAGATCTGAGCATGTGTGACCACACCCAAATTTGGAGCACATGGCAAGATTCTTTATTTAACAAAATGGTGGCATGCAGCTAAGATAGCTCGATCCAGCAGTCACAATATCACTTTTTCCTTGCTTGAAGAATAATCTGATGGGACACGGACCTGCGCATAGACCGTTGGAGTAGATTGGTATAAGAATTATCCTTGTAGCACCAACTGATACTGAGATACACACTGACAACTGGATTGACAGGACTTAAATGATGATGATGATGAAGATGAAAAAAGGTGGCTGAACAAAACGGCTGGTTTGCCGATTTTTGGATTTTCTCTTATACAAGGTCTAGAGCCACGCTAGTTGTACAATTGGAGTCCTCTGGTCAAGATAAGGTCCTCTATAAAGTCTGGTAAGCATAGGAGCTAGTTTTCCTATTATAGCAAGGCTGCAAAAATCCTGGCAGCCATTTTGTTTGAGGGTGAATCCTACTTAGTAACGCTACCGCGTTACTAATAATTGTTATCGCAATGGGGTTGAGTTTGTTCCACTCGCCGTTGATTCTCTCGGGGGTTGGAGTTCCACTGCCAGTTCTACCAGGCTTTCGGTCATGATCTTGGAACTCGGTTTGGTCTCCCTCCCTCTCCATCTTTTTTAGAGACAGAGACTCTGTGGCGATCCAATGCCCGGATGTGGTTAGGTAGATCTTTTGCCTTGTCTCCAGTGGTGGATGGTCAACTGTTGGACGTTTTGTTTTTATTTTGTGTTTTGTTTTCGCTTTTTCTTTTCCTGTTTTTTGTTTTGTCCCTGATTTTTTTCTCTATGGGCTTTCCCTTTTTGTCTCCCTTTTGTCCTCTGCATTGTGTCTGATTTTGTTGTAATAATAATAATAATAAAACTGTTTGTCAATGATTGTAGTAATAATTAGAAAGTCTAGACCATTTCAGTGAAATAGTTTTAAAACTGGCTACTTTTGTGCGATAAAAACAATGTCAAAAGCTGTACCTGAAGATGAGGCTTGAAACAAGTGTGTCATGTAATCATGCGGGGGTTGTGGCAGTACCTACGTAGAGTCTATGTCTGTCATAATGCATCATCAAAATCTTGTCACCACATTAACCGTTGTGAACTTAGCCTCTCGTTTAGAGTAATTTTATTGCAAAACTGGATAGAGAATACACCTAGTACATGTCAAGGGCTAAAGAATAATCCTATTGATAGCAGTTAATAACATAGCTTACCTCATGAGATCATGAAAGTCCAAAAAGGAAGAGAGGACTGCACACACTAGTCACCAGAAAGACCAGCAGTTGTGACAAACAAGGCCACATTTACTTCTGCTTTCTCTTCCTTGTAAGAGCTAGTCGAACATACATACTAGTCCCAATCAGAGATGGTGCCTCTGGTGTACAATGGGCTGCTGACAAAGGCTTTGCAGCAGAAGGCAAGGGGCATGCCTTATCCTTCTCAGTTGATCAGACAAACTCCTTATTTATACAAGTACCACTGCCTTCTGCTGACAGGCCGTTTGATAGTACCGCCTCTGGCATTGTATCAGCAGGAGGCAGGGTAACATTATCACTTTAAAAATTAATCTTCTATTGCTACTATATATTGATTCTGAAGCTAATAAGTCTCCCTGCAGTAGTGAATCTTTCTCCAGAGTGATATCATGGTTATTTTTAGTCCCATCTACATGTATGTGCTCAAAAACATTTGCAAAAACCAGTCCTATAAGAGCATGGCATAAAAACGTCTCCTGTGCCAGATTCAACTAATTGGGAAACATTCACTACCTAAGAATCATCAACAATTTTAGCAATAGTGTTCTTTTAGTTAACAATAACTAAAACTAAACCCTATTTCAGTGAGCTGTTTTTTTTAAAATAAAATTTAATTTTTCTTATAGTTAATTTGTGCTACTTTCAGTTTTAGTTTTTAGTTAGAAGCACTGAGGAATTTGAAACTTCAATTGTGTGTTTCATTAAGTAAAACTGAAATTGCACACTTGTTACTAATTAAATGATTTTAGTATAATTAAGAGGTTTGACAGCCTATAGCTAGCACTTTACTGTAGGTAAGGTTATTTAGTTCATTCAGAAGTTCTTAATTTTGATGATTTAATTGTTTTACATTAGTGGAAAGAGTATGGTGAATTAAGCTGTAACTAAAATGAAAACTAGACGCATCGAAAGAACAAAACTAAAACTATGATACAATTTTGAAGTAATCACAATAGAAAAACTAAAATACTACCATTGCATAACTAAAACTAAAACTAAAACTTTAAATTAAAAAATTGGGAAACTAAAACTCTTGTATCATACTAAAACAACACTAATATCATTCAAGCAACCTACTGCAATCTGCCTAAAAAGCTCTTTGATGAGCCCAAGGTACCAGTCTGATGAGAACATTGTATAAAAGTACTATTCCTTTTTTTAGCTGTCAGCATTGAGATGGATCATACTAGCATTCACACCATGGATTTCAATGTAGTGACGGACATAGCTGACAACAGTAGTTGCCCCCTTCCCTGTGTTTATTGCCTCATCCACTAGGCACATGTACATGTTCATGTCTGAAACCTGCCTAGAAAATGCTTCACCATAAACCCCAAACAAGCCACATTTCCTTTGTGTCAAAAAGTAGATGGGACCAGGCTGCAATAGATCACTGGAGTAATGCACCTGCATTTATTAATTTTAGCATAACTAAGTACATGTACACGTATAACGATAATGACTTCACTTACTCGTTGTGCATAGTCAAACAGTAAACATCGATCTCCCTTGCTTTGCTGTTCAACACCTTGATGGCATCTTTAGTCCTTTTCAACACATTCCTGAAGTAGTCCCTCTCTCGCGTCACAGCAGCCACTATAGCCCATAAAAACATCAAACATTTAGATAATCTTAACACAACAAGCAATAAAACTGTATAATAAGAAAGGACACTATGCTACACTATTAGGATCATTAATAAGTACACAATACACATTACGTTTTTTAGTATACATACCCATGATACTCGTAAGATAACAAGCAATACAACTGTGTAACGTGAAAGACGACTGTGCTACACTATTCAGGTAAGTTGTACTATTAATAACAACACAATACACATTGTGTTATTTTTTATACATAAATGCTTCTAACAAAACAAGCAAAACAACTGCATAACTGAAAAGGACACTACTAAGGTAAGTTATACAATTAACAAGTACACAATACACATTACATTCATTTGTATACAAAAATACCCAACAAGCAATAAAGCTGTATTAAAAGAAAAAACATTGTGCTTCACTATTAAGGTAAGTTATAAGATTCATAACTGCACAATACCCATTACATGTACATGTATGTTCTTCTGTATTCATAAATTTTCCTTACACAACAAGCAATACAAGTACAAAGTATATAACAGGAAAGGAGACTGCACAATACACAGTACGTTCTTTGGTATACATACCTGCATGTACATGTACATGTAGACACTCCTAACATAACAAGCAATGCATCTGTGTAACAGGAAGTGAGACTGTGATACACTATTAAGGTAAGTTATACTAAAAGTAAGTACTTATTAAGCTAAGTGTGTTAAACGAAGAGGTCCCGGTTTGCATTCTGGTTTTACCTTAATTCTATGCATTTTTTTGTCTCGGAGACAAATAAACGCCCAGGCTTTTCTTTGAACATAATGTACTTGTTAAGTACATAAGTACTGTAAAAACCTAACAGAAGTAATTATGTATAAGTACAACTACATGCCAAATTACAAATGTATACATATATACAAGTACAAGTACATTAGTGCCTGTACTTAAAGTACGGAAGTACAAGTACCAATGTACGGAAGTACAAGTACCAATGTACATTTCGCCCCATGTGTGACACATACCAGTATACAATGTCATCAGAATAATTAGTTTACATTCATGTACAAATACATGTATACATTGCTATAGAAAAGTGATCAATGAAAAGAAGTAGAGCTAGAGAATCAGTATAGTCTAGTTGCATGACATAGTTAGGGGGAACGAGTGGTCAAAAGTGTGAAAATTTTTAAATTAGCTTTTTATGTGATGTATATCAATTCTGAGATAGGAGCCACCTTCAAAAATAAAGTGTTCCAAATTTTTAACATTTAATACTTTTAAGCTATGAATATAATTAATTTTACACATTTATTAACAATAATAGCTGTTTATTTGTCACAATTACAACTGCATAAGGCAGTACATTTCCAGTTTGCCCTTCTGCATGAACATGTTGCTGTGCATCCCTTCTTGCATCCACATTTCACTAATTCTAAACAAGCTTTTGAGGACACAGGAAGGGTTATCCATACAGGCTGCCACATATCCTCTTCTTTTGTCCAACCTATCCCTTCAGGGCTAGGTATGTCTTGAAGAGGTTCATCACTAGTACACCATATTTGAGACTGGTAAGCTGCACGTCTAGTGTGTTGCAGCAATGCATCTTGTGTTGGAGGAATAGATTCCATTGTTTGATTCTTTTGACAAAAGAGTTCTTTCCGTGCTTCATCAACAGAGCTTTGAGAACTAGTTTTGTCATACATAGCAACACAAAAATGCTCCAAAAGTTTGAACAGAAGAGTATCAGGATTGATAGAAGTAGTGAAAGCATTTGACTGCATATAAATGAATGATGAGGTGGCATATAAAAAACACTTCCAAGCTTCCCAAGCAGTTTTTTTTACCTCTTCCATAAAAACTTGATGTTGTGTCACATCCTGTGAATGAATGAAAAAAGGAAGAGCTCTTGCTTTTTCCTCACCAAGCTTCTCATATACTGTATTAATATGAATGCATTGAAAGTTCTTTCCAATACCGAATGCTACCCATACATTACAAGCAGGGTTGATTGCCAACAATGCATGAAACATGCCAAGAAATATTACGTCTGTGTCAACTGTACGAATTAGGCAATTTATGGCACCATTTGCAACTCCATTTAGCACATGAATAAATAATCGTGTAGCAGCTTCTTCATGATTGCAAAGAGACATGGTGGCTTGACTTGTGATATTAGTTAACACTGCAGTTCCCAAAGTAGTTAGTATTTCTTTTCCTGCTTCCCATTCTGTTGATTGAATGCTTTTAGAAAGAAAGGTAAAGAGCTCCTTATTGTTTGAAGAGTTATGTAAAAACTCAGACCAATTTCCAGGAACTTTACTTCTGGCTTCAACCTTACGCCTTACTCCTCTCCCTCGTTTTTCCCTGGTTGCTTCTTTGAGACTGTCTTTTTTGTAGCAATCCCACACAAAGTCACAACGTGTGGCTGTGCCAAGTTGCATTTTTATGTAGGGGATGAAAATATTTTTTGCATACTCTTCGAATGTAATAGCACATTTTGGTTGAATGAAATGCACCACTGCATCACCATCGAATACCTTTATGTCAAAGAAAGAAGGAGGTTCAGAATGATTAATGGAATCAGTCATAATATTCAAAAGGTCTGATTTTTTACCAAAACGAAGACGTCCATGATCGGACAATGATGGAGGATATGAATGATTTTCATGTTTAAAAAAATGTATTCATGTCTGCATTTCTATGCTGCATGACAATGTATAAGCGTGAAAACAATTGAACGTCATGCTTTAGCATGGATATTTTTCCTGTTTGTTTCTTGATTTATGAACTGGACATCTAAAAAGTGCAAGTGAGTTTCTCTTAATGGTTTCATTAATAGATACTGTTCGATCAACTATAACTGACTTTTGGTAAGTGCTAAATTGGTCTACACCTAGCTCTTCAATATTGCGAACTGTGTGCACAACTGATTCATCCATGATGTCTTGTGAGTTTCCTCTTTAAATGTTTTTTGTGTTTGAAATTCTTCTTCATGGTGATATTGGTTGTAATTACATTGATGAAGATATTGCATTTCAAATTCTTTTATAAGTCGAGCTTGCTCTGGACCTGATGTCATCCACCGTCAAAATGCTGATGGGTTTTCTGTAAGACCAACAACTCCTCCAGACCCCTTTACCAGCTCATTATTCTGCTCATGTGCTTGATCTATAGGCATAGCAGTAAAGCAATGTGGTGTTTTTTGAATGACCCAAAGGCCATTATCCTTAAACTCATGAATAACAGTTGATGAAAGGCTCTCCATGTCACGTATGTGAATTGGTATCCAACGTGCATAATTTTGATGGTCTAGTGCAAAAAACCAAGGAGTGATAGCCTTAAGGGTCTGAATATACATTAAAAATTCTTTTCTCTGTGAGCACGAACAAAAATAAGACCAAGCAATTCAAGCCGTAAGATTGTATCCCAGTAAGCAAAAGTAGGGCTTTTAGCAATAGCATTTTTTCTCCAACTTTCCTTTGAGTCTTTACCATTTAATAAAAATGCATCATGCTGTAGTGTACTTAATGCTAGAGCACTAAGTTGGTGAGCATGTCTTGTGCGCGTAAGGTGAGTTGCTTTTAAAAATGAATCTGTAACTCCACATGTACCTATTTTAGCTTCTGTTAATGCTGTGGTCCAGCCTGATGATTCTAAATATTCTCCAAAATGTCTTCCACATTGCCATTTTGATGTGGAAACAGCAAAACATAGCTATGATGACATTTTCGCCATATGTTAGAGGCCAATTCCACTGTATTTGCTTGGCTAAAGCAAAAAGAGGTGCATCAAAGGTGACTATTGGTATTTGTCCTGGATTCAAATACTCTATGGATTTTCTTATTACATCCATACCATGTTTTATCATGGCAGCTGTTGCAGCCTTTTCATAAAATAATGGCAACAGCTGATTCAAAGCAGGAATCATTGCAGAAGAACTCTGTAAAGAAGCATGATATGCTGACCAAGCGATCTTATCATCACTTTCTAAAACTTCCTTCTCCAGCAGTTTGATAGAATTTTCAATCCAGCACTCTTCTTGATTAACTGCCATGTGAAGAAAATTATTATGATTAGCAACTATGTCATTAGGTGGTTTGGGAACAGATATGTCATCCTTTTTATTGCTACGGGAGGTACTACAGTATAATAATCAGGTAGTGCATATTTTTTCGAGCTATCAGTAGGAGGAGCTTCTCCTGACAAGTGCCTTGGTTTACCACTGTTGGTGATTGAAACAAACTGATACCTAATTATATGTGTAATTTTGAGAAAATAAAAATTAATTTACCTGTTCCATGAAATGATCCTTTTGCTGTTGTGCTTGATGGATTGTGGTCTTTGTTATCTAAGGCAGCAATTGTGAATACTCCTTTTCGTAACTGTGAGGGACAAACCACACCCTTCAAATTGAAGTCCTGGCAAACGGAGTCAGCTAACTCATTATTTACTTGTAAAACCCTGTCATAGCTTACACTTAAACCCAATTGCTGCAGTTCCATTACTAAATTTTTAGATCTTGTGAGTGTGTGAACACTGGTGTTTCAAACTTGATGGAGTGTCGAGTGTGTAAAGTAGATGATTTCTTTTGTTTGCAATTGTATAGTATTGTTTGAGCAACAGTTAAACATGTCTATGGAAAATTAAATCACAGTTAATGTACACATTACTAATTTTACATTACCTGAGAGTAACCTTTGTTCTGATCTTGAATATCACCACCTGTAATTATCATATTGGTTAATAATTTGAGTGAGTGTGGTACACATTCACTCTGACAATCATCACGAAATGAATAATTGAATGGGAACCATTTGGTAGACTGGGAAAAAATTTCTTTACGAATTATATTAGCAGTTTTCTGTAAAATTAATGTGTCTTCTTGAAAAGTACAATCTTGAGATTTGAGAAGCAGTTCTTGAATTGCACTATCAAATACCAATAATGAATTTTTTCCATCACTTTGCTCTTGAGCATTCACAAAATGAGATAACACCTTTTTAAAATGTGTTTTATTCATTTCTTTGCATATCCCAAGATCACGTAGTCTATCTTCATACATGTGGCAAAGGTCATAAAACTTAACTAACATTCCATTTTCCATACTCTTCTAAATGAATGTTATAAGCTCAACTAACACTCTAGCTTCTACCCTACTGTTGTCATTTGAACTACTCCCGGTTATCTTTTGTCGAATAAAAGTACGATGACGGTTTCGAATCTTAGGCAATCAAAGTGATATTTGGCTTCTTACGCTGTGAGAGCTCCACCTTGAATACAAGCCAACGACGCAGTATCCTGTAGGTCTGTAGCCAATTTCCTCACATTACTATCAGCATCTAGTGTCATAAACTCATGTAGTATTCCATCATTTGTTTCACAAAAAATACATTTCAACTTTTCCAAATTTTGTCTTTGTAAACGAGGTCGTTTTGGTTCAATACTATCTCTAGTTGGACTGCTAAGGACAGATCTTTTCTTTGCTCTTTGTAATTTACTTTCATTAAATTTTAGATGACATGATTTGTGCTACTTAGATTTATTTGTGACTAATTGTGTAACATCTATTTCTTCTCCAAAAATAAGTTGTACAGGCACTTCTTTCAGCTCTCTGAATTTTTTGACACTGGTCAGAAATGTCTCATAGGCTTGTGACTTGTCTTCTACATTACTACTGGCATTCAGAGGACATCTAAGTGTTTCTTTTGTAGACTTTTGGCATATAATACACTTATTCCAGTCCATTTTAATGACATGTGACTGTAATTCTAGTTAATGCACTGCTGAAAGTAAGTGATAACAGCTGCAGATGCATATTTTTCACTTTTATTTACACCTTCTGAGCAAATTTTTGGCTTCTTTTGAAAAGAAATTAAATTTTGTGATAATTACAAAAGGAAGCTATTTTTTAGATGGCTCCTACCTTATAACTGAAGTTAAACACAATAACCAAGCAGAAAAAAAGCTCATGCTTCTGTCCACTTGTTCCCCTTTCCCTCCTTTTTTTGGACTAAGCCACTACACTAGTAAGTACATGTACATGTATGTGTACATGTAAAGGTGCATGTAATGCATTAAGTATAACATGCATTTGTGTGTAATCCCTGCTCACTTAAAGTAGTCTAGCTGCTCCATCAGTCATAGCCAGGGGACAAAATGACAGACAGATCAAGAATACATGTAACTGCCTGAACTGGTGGAGTTGCCTAGAAATTAACATTAATAACACTGTCTCAGTACTTTAATCATATTATTATATGGCTGATAACTGTAGAGGGATGCTAAGTTATATACCAATGGTACTGTGACACCGCTGTTGTCATTTACTAATTGACAATTTTAGAACATCCATTTGGATTTGGTTGGTCCACTTCCTCATTCAGAAGGATACACCTATTTTTCACTATTGTCGATCGTTGTGGCCTGAAGTAATTTCTCTTACTGATACTATGGTAGCC
Organism: Amphimedon queenslandica; assembly: GCF_000090795.2. Lineage (NCBI taxonomy): Eukaryota > Metazoa > Porifera > Demospongiae > Haplosclerida > Niphatidae > Amphimedon > Amphimedon queenslandica. The sequence continues at coordinate 207,839 of NW_003546332.1, read as the reverse complement.
ATTGCTTTCCTTACTTCATGGGTATCCAGTTTTGGTGCCTTAACTACTGTTACCACTGATCAGGGTCGACAATTTGCATCTCACCTTTGGTCTAATCTAATGAAGCTGTTAGGTTCTCATCAGATTCGAACAACTGCTTGTCATCCATTATGGTCGAACGTCTTCATAGGCAACTGAAAGCCGCTATTAAAGCTCTTTCTTCACCCACTCACTGGACAGCAGGTCTCCCTTTTTATCTGAGTATTCAAACTGCTATCAAGGAGGATATTGGGTACAGCTCTCCTGAATTTGTTCATAGTTCACTCCATCTCTCTCTCACACTCAATTTGTTCATACAACTTTTATCAAAAAGTCAAAACATCTCCATCAGTGATGTACTCTCTACATGTACTCATGTCTTTGTTCAACATGATGCTGTCCATACTTCTTTGCAAGAACCATATGACAGACCATACCAAATTTTTAAACGTAGTGACAAACATTTTACTCTTTATGTCGACGGTAAACATCAGGTTATCTCTTTAGATCGTTTGAAACCTGCCTACAATGAACACTCCTTCACTTCTTTCGTCTTATGCTCCCCCAAACTCGAATCCTCCATCTACTCACAATGACAATACTCCGCATCGTATTCCTATTAATACTTCTCCTATCACTCCACAATCTCATAAATGGACCACTCACTCTGGTTGTTGCATTCGATGGCCTGATCGTCTGAATGTCTTCTTTTAATTTTCGTTCATGGTTCATTCACTGGTGTGAGAGTAATGTATTCTTAATGTACTTTAATAATAATTTACAACTAATAACTTAACTTTAATTTAATAACCACATGCACTACTATTTCAGGAAGAACCCAATTTTCATTCAGTTTGATTTAGTCTAGTCTATTAGTCTGCAGTTTAAATTCTCGAACACTTATCTTGAAATTCTCATCACTCAACATCCTTTCGATCTATCAGACTCTCATCTGACTCTTATTTAATTTTCTCAACTACCTGAATCGCTGAGTCAACAAACACACATATCTTGCTCCCATACATATTGTGCTTATTAATTTCATTATTATTAACATTCACTGTCTCTTCCACTCTAATTCTCATCTGTTATTATTAATTGTGTTAACACATACATTTACAGATAAGTTTTGTCTGATTATTAACAACTCAACACCAGTAACGAAAGAAGTGTAATATCAAGGTAAGCAGCCAAGTTAATAGTTACTTGTATATCCTTACAGGCACACTAGATGAAGTAACTCTATTTTTCAGTATGGCCTAAAAGATAACTGTTTCTATGGTGATAACAGATCCATTTTTAATCCGCATTCTGAGCATGCGCTATTGTTCATTATGATGCCCCTGATGAAATTTTTGCTGTCTTATCATCTCTTGATACATGGCCTCCTATGCAATTCAATTAAATTTGAGTCTTAAGAACCTGTCTGTGACTTCAGTGCTTCTTTGCATGTCAGTCGTGATGGCTTCATCAATTCAAGAAAGCCAGAGTGAGAATGAAGCCGACCCTTCAATTTCAGAAAGTTCACAGAAGAGTAAAACGAGAATGAAGGCTGCAAAAAAAGCTGCATCAAAATCAAAATGGGAGGATACTCAAGATACCGTACAGCAGGAAATATTTGCGGGGAATTAAATTTTGCGGGTTTGCGGTGAGACTGAAAATCGCAAATATTAAATCCGTAAACTATTATTTTTTATGAAGGGCGGTTACAAATAATTATTAATAAAGGGCGGATCGCCCACCCACTCGATGCAGGCTCATGCACATGCAGCTGAGAGAACTTAGAGAAGAACCAGAAAATGTCCATTTTGACTTACTTTACCAAGGCTCCAACTCAGGCACCGCCATTATTACTTACAGAGAAGGAAGAGAAGACTATAGATAAGGCTTTGGAAGATAGAAAAGTTAGTGCAGAGTCGGTGAAAAGCCACAGAGGGCCATATAATTCATATACACCAGAACAAAGAGGCAAAATTGGTAGATATGCTGTACTTAATGGACCAGTTAGGGCAGCAAAGCATTTTTCAAAGCTCCTTGGTAGCACCATTAATGAGTCAACAGCTAGGAAGTTTAAGAAGGAGTATTTGGAGAGATTAACAGAACTCAGCAAAAAAGGAGATTGTAGTTCTGCTGAAATTTTTTTACCCACAAAGCTACAAGGTCGCCCTCTACTTTTTGGAAAGGAGTTAGATACCTTAACACAAGATCATATCAGAAAGCTTAGAAGTAAAGGCACTGTGATAAATGCACATGTAGTGAAAGCCCTTGGTGAAGGTATCTTACTTGCTAAAGCTCCCTACAAATTAGTGTCTAATGGAGGTGACATAGAAGTTACAAAAGCATGGGCCAAATCACTTTTGGCCAGAATGACATACAGTAAACGGAAAGGTACTAATGCTGGGAAAGTATCAGTGGCACATTTTGAGGAGCTAAAAAAATTCTTTCTGGCCGACATTTGAGCTGAAGTGGTGATGAATGATATACCAGATGAATTAATACTAAACTGGGATCAGACCCCTCTTCGTTTAGTACCAACTGGTGATTGGACAATGCACAAATCAGGAGAGAAACTAGTGCCAATTGCCAAACTAGATGATAAAAGACAAATCACAGGTGTCTTTGCTGTGTCATTAGCAGGCACTTACTTGCCACCTCAGTTAATCTATACTGGAAAAACGGAGCGATGTCATCCAAAAAGAAAGATGCCTGATGGGTGGGATATTTGGCATTCTGAAAACCACTGGGCAAATGAAGAGACTACAAAGAGATACATTACTAAACTCATTCTTCCGTATATCGATTTTATAAGAGAGAAGTTAAAATTAGAGAAGACACACACTGCACTGGTGCTATATGATGTGTTTAAAGGTCAGACAACACCAGCTATAAAGAGGTTGCTTGCTGATAACCACATATCAGTTGTAACAATACCACCTAATTGCACAGACAAACTGCAGCCACTTGATATCTCTATAAACAAGCCATTTAAAGATGCTCTCAAAGCACAGTTTCATTTGTGGTATGCAAATGAAGTACAAAAGCAATTGAATAATGGGTCATTAGACGACATTAATATTGATACATCAATGACAGCAATCAAAGGTTTGAGTGCAAGTTGGATTATACATGCATGGGATAGTATTGAGCAGCGACCTGATATGGCTATTAGTGGCTTTGATAAAGCTGGAATTAAGAGTGCATTAATAAGTTTAAGAGATTAAATAAGAAACAAACAAACATTAACTAATCATTATTATAAGTATTGTTATTACTATAACTATTTAAGGAAACATTAAAAAACTAGTTTGTTCAAAACACTGTTGTAAATGTAGTCGCATTCTTTGCTGTACATAGTTTCCTGGCTGATGCAATAGAAGTAATGAGACACAGTTAGCAATTGCATATAGACCACAATCATTGAATCCTTTCTGCTTTGCTGCAACTTTAACTTCGTAAGTAATATCATTACCAAACAATCTATGAAGCAAAGTTGTAGTTGCTTCATTGAGATCTGTGTACAATGAATCATATATTATAACATGACTGGGCAAACTGCCTATTGTAGTAAATACTATCTAATGATTACCTCTGGTGTGCACAATTTGAATGAAATTAACAGGATTAACTGGTGCAGTTGCAACCACATTCAAAGTGGACTTTAGTCCATTTACTAAAGGAAACTGCTTCTTCAGAATTTCTTGAGCGAAGTCAATGTGTTTGTCTGATAAATTATTACCTAAAGTGATGAGAGCTCTGTCCTTTTCTGTCAGATATTTACCATTTAAGGCAAGCCAATTAACCTGTGTCGGCTCTTTGTCAGTTGAATCAGGATATTTGTCAAGATTGACTTCATTAGCCTCATCGTTTGCTGTAACATTAACTTTTCTCTTCTTACTAGCAGGTTGCTCTGGTGCTTCAGGTGTTGCAATAATCAGCTTTTTTATTTTTGATATAGCTACCTTTTTGCCTTTGAAGACTAACTTACAAGGCACCTCTAGGCCACCTTGTGGAGGATCCCATGAATGCTGCCTCTTTCCAATGATGATACATGTTATTGAGCTACCTTCTTTGGCCAAAAAAAGTGAGCATGCTGCTGATATTTTTCTAGGTATGTGCCCAACTATTGACTGTTCCTTCATCATAGCAACAGCATAAGGGTCTTCAGGATTGTTAATCTCCCTTTCACAAATCAGAGACTCACCAACAGATGGACTCCATATATCCTTGTAGATATGGTATCCTCTTACACAGCTGTTTACTTCATAAGAATCCATGTTTAGTTTATATAAACACGTGGTTAGAGGCATGCGCAGTAATAATTAATGAATCTCATTACCAGTCAATGACAAATCGCAAAATTTAAATCTGCAAAATGTTGAATTTTGACCAAATCGCAAAATTTTTCTCCGCAAAATTAACCTGCTGTACGGTATTAGGATTGTGATGTCACACTGTGAATTCTCGCAATTTGAGAAAATGTGCTTCTGGTCAAAAGGTCGCTCCTCTAATACAATCAAGTGAATCACCAGAACTTGATCATTTTGAACATTGCCATTTGGTCCTTGTAAAGAATTATGCATTGATAATGAGGGGTTTCCATCAGTGAAATACACTTTTTTTTTCATCTCACTAACCACCTCGGTGATGATTTTAACCTGAGAAAATATTCTGTGATGAAAATGGAGCTGGATGAAAGAAGAAACAAAATGTCAGATTAAACTGTTATGAAATTAAGGAACAGACGAACTGTATTGGTGTGCTAATTGAAATTTGGTTTAAGTGAAGAAGTTTTAGTTTTATAACATGAGTTTTCACAGCTCTTGAATGAAGTTCCATATGATTATGACACCGGTACAAAAAGTCATTGGAATCCTTACAAATATATGCTAGCCATCTTAGGAGACAATTTAATATGGCATGTGTTGTTAATACATTGTAATTGCAAGCCCTACACTATTAGGGAATTGTACGTCATTCATGTGAAAGATGTGAAACTTGGTATCTTGTCATTTTTTACAACAGTGCATTGTAAATCTATTGTAATGTTATTGGAAAACTTGAATGAACATTACACATTTGAACAGAAATATGTCAAAATAATTACATTACATTATATATGTCAATTATCATATTGATTTTGAGAATATGAGATGATAATTGCCAAAAAATAAAGATAGCAGTGTAAATCCTACCTTCAATAGACTGTGGTGTTACATGTACATGTAACTTGTAGGTGTAGAAATGCCTAAGAATCTCTTTCTCTTAGCCATCTCATTACGCAATAGCAAATCACTGCGCATGTGCACTTTTAGCTAAATGAAACCATTAGACACACCTTCTCATTAAGTATGCAGAAAGTATGTTTAGTTTCTATTTGTGCAGTTGTTTTACGAAACGAATAGTGGTATAATTTTATATAGCAAGTAAATGTGCTAGCCTACCTACTAATGTCAGACAACTATCAGGATGAGACTGCTAACTTACATAAAAATAAGGTTCACATCATGAAACTTTTATTTAAAGCCTAGAGGTACATTTCTCATCCCTCGATGAAATGAAAGGACCTTAAGGGCCTTTGACTTTTCTTGCAATGTAACTGGTCTGGCATTTTGCTGTATCTGCATATCATGCACTGCATTAGTAAAGATATTTTTAATAATAATGATTTAAATTCAAAAAAAGTAACAATAAAAGGTTATTGATATATGTGTTCTTGTCTGTCTTGAATTTTACTTCAATCATACAGGGAAACATAAAATGGGGAAATATATTATTGACCTTAC
>NW_003546332.1:196208-201909 GCF_000090795.2 Amphimedon queenslandica | reverse complement strand
TGGGCAATAGAGATTAATTGAACAAGGCACAGGTGGAGTTAAAGTGAGAGATACTTTTAGCAAAAGAGAGGGAGACTAAAACTGAATAAGAGAGAGAGTTTGATGGGGAGAGGAATATATATGTAAGGAACATAGAGAGGAAGACACATACACATAGGATAGAGACATACAGGCAAAGATGAGAAAGATGCAGAGAAAAGACATATGTCCATGTACAGTAAGTAAAGCCGTAAAGAAAGAAATGACAGGAAAGAAGAGGTGTGCGTGTCTGAGAATAAACTATATTCAGGGAGTTTAAGGAGGCACAGTGAGGGAAAAAGTTACACATTGGGAGGGGGTTTGGTCATTTATTGCATGTTAAGAGTAGTCTCCCTGGCCAGACCCTTGCCTCCCTGCAGGGGAAGGGTCTGGTACAATGCTTAATGTAGCTTTGTCCCTGCGTCCAAAATCGTACGCAACCAATCAAATTTAGCAATTGCAAAACGTAAGCGGTACATTGTCCAAAGGTCACTTTAGTCACATGATGAAGTGGCATCTCTTGAGGATGAGTGTTTGGCTTGTGAAGAAGCTGCTGTAATGCGAGCCAAAGTCAAGGCATCAACTGTTTCTCAGTTCCTGAAAAAGTATGTTTGTCATAGATGTACTGCCAATAATCTGAATGTCGACCTTGATGCCATTATTGCTGCCTCTTTTGTCTGTAGAAGTTGTTCCAAAGTTTACTTATCCCACCAGGCAAAGAACATCAGCTACTGTGTCTCTACTGGCTTCCTATAACTCATCTAAGGTACATACCTGACCTAGTGAGTCTGCTGTCACGATAATAGAAAACATGTTACATTTCAATTGATAAAGACCAATCCTGTTTCATCACTTAGGTATAATGAAAAGTTTCACAAATGGATACAGGCACAATAGTGTTCATTGAAGTTGTTTCTTATTGAGTTAATACATTACTCTTTTAAATTGAAATTATTAATAAATTACCTATTTTAATTAAACAAAACAGGAATAAAACCATAAGTTAGTGATAAATTTCTATGAAATGATTACAATTAAAATTCCTGATGCACATGTCACAACACTTACAGCTATGATCACTTGATCACAAATAAATGCTGTGAGGGTTGATATGACTATTATTATAGCATTGTTGTCTTGACTTCTGTTCTCATTAAGGTTGAAAGCAGATGGCAAAAAAGAGAAACAAGTGGTCTTGCCATATCCTGTAGGTACAATGGCAAAAACATCTCTACCTAACATGAACTCTCGAATACAAAGACCCTGCTCCTCTTTCAGTGATGGAAATCCTTGTGAACTAGCAGCTTCTTCTAATCTAACCATAATACAAGGTAACACATGGTCTGGGCGTGGTTTAACACTGATGACCTATGCTACAACATGCTAACATCACGCTTACATCAACACACACGTGGCTGTTACTGCGACAAATCTACATTAAGCATTGTACCAGACCCTTCCCCTGCAGGGAGGCAAGGGTATGGCCAGCGAGACTATGTTAAGTGGGTAAAAGAGAGTGGGAAAGAAATAGCACTCAAGTACAGAAAACTTTAAACAAGAAGGTGCAGTATAAAAGGCGGTGTCTTTAACATGATGCTTTTCATTTTTTACACGTGTAAAAATGTCTACTGCTGATGGTGTTGGTACTTTAAAGAAACGTGCTAGAAGAGAAGGTTTTTGCTTCCAAGTGGAGCTGAATTCTATTCAAAATTAAGACAAGGATCATTTTATAGCTAAGCTTGATTGAGTTAAGGAATCTTTGTCTTCTAAGAGGAGACGACCTATTGACAACTTGGAACTGCTGTCTCACTTGTTTGATTTATCTGAAAAGGAGGACTCTGGGGTTCAGTCTCATAATGCAAGTAGTTCTGCTATGCTGAATACTTCAGGTAGTTATGTTGTATTTACATTATTAATGATATTAAATAAGGTATATACACTGGTGATGGGGATGAAGAGCAGCCATTGTTTGTGAGTCAAGTATCTGCTTTTGAGGATTTGGTTTTGAAACTGACACATTGGTGTACATGTGGCATGATCCACCGAAAGATGATCAATTACAGACATGTATCTTAGAGAAATATTACATATTTTTTTGTTATTACTGTTCTAGTTTGGTCACGTGATTTGTGCTGAATTTCAATGTCAGTCGTGCAATAGGAAGGAATGGTGGGCCAGCTCAACTTTATTAGGCAGTAGATACCTTATTAATTAGAAGTAAGTATAAATTGTAATGCAAAGTAATTGCATTAATATTACTTTAGGCTATACATGCGTTTACTTGTGCTGAAATGCTCACATCACACTACTACCATTTTTGTAGATTGGTATCTCTTGACACAGTTGGGAAGAGGTATGCTGATTCAGGTAATTTTAGTTTCAAGCTTCATTGTATAATAGTGAGTGGGCGTATCAAAGGCACCGCCTGTGGTTACAAATGTGATGTAACACAGCTTTCATTTGTAACACTCCCTGTGGTTTTATTTGTATCCCTGTTGGTTGACAGCAAAAATCTCTTAAAATAAAATATAAGAAACAACATAATTGTACAGGTATTATAAGCTGAAAGTCAACTGTCAATAAAGCTTCCAATAAAGTCTGGCCTAGGTGATTAGGTCCAGTGGCCCGCGGGAACCAACAGTTGGTATGTACAAAGTCGGAACAATTGTGAGTCTCCGGAGTGCAGAAATGTTTAGATCGATTCACAGACCAATAATCCATGCAGGTAGAGTTTCACTACTTTCTTTCCGCAGTGAAATCAATGGTTAACTAAGCCTCAGTAATAAATATAGATGGCCAGGGTAAGATCGATACATGGCTGGTCAGCAAGCGCAGGATCTTTGTTCTGGACCTCTTCCAGACATTATAGCCTGAAAATAGTAAGATTATGTCAACCTAAAGCCTGAATCAGTTGATAATAGTACCTTTTTGTGAGCCTCCTGACCTCCAATGCTACCATTGTACCACGAGGTGTGGTGCTACTGAGCATGCGCATTGGCGCGCGCCTTTGATACGCCCACTCATTACTACACAAATATGTTGATAACACCCCCACTGCGGGATACATTGCATTTGTATCCCTAGCGGGGGTGTTATAACGTTTACTTGTAGCACTGTGTATTTACTATAGCATATAAGTCAAAAGGATAAATAGCTGTTATTGGAAGTTGTGCTTGAGCAACAATGATGTAGACAATTGATGAAATAAAGTCAACTTCAGATGAGACAAATGGAGAGGTACAGCATATTAATAATAGTACATAATTAGTATTATTAATTCGTAGTGGGTCATCACTGTTGCTAGGCATGACTCAACTGCAAACAACTGTTCCGTGTCTTTCTGGAAGGTACACTTGTATTTGTAATGTAATTTCCTTCACATTGTACATCAATTTTTTAGTATCCACAAGATTGTAGGCTGTTACACTTTCCAGAAAAGAACACACCTGCACTCAGATGAGGGAGCTTGCCTGTACTAAGGAAGTGTTGCAATGGACCTTATTTAATGAAATTTTTCTAATTAACGTGCAACTGAGTTGGTGGTAAAATGGCAGATTTTCGTAGGAAAGACAGGCTGAACAATCTTCTCTTTTATCCAGCCACTCTAGCTTTGAGAACCACTTTGACCTGTCATTTTGTTTCAGCATACTCTATTTATCTATTCTGTAAGCTTATTGGTTGTTTTTTTGGCTCTTATAGCATTTTATAATAGGAATATTCTCACTCATGGGTAATTGCCATTTTTCTAAATTTTGCTTACAGGAGCCAGGGCCCTTGCTTTTCCATTGCTATGATGACAGAAATGTATTCAGCTGAGTCCTATGACTAGTGTCCAGCATCAGACTTATTTTCAGTCCATCAGGACAAGTTATGGTGGAATAACTCACTCAGTTGTGATGTTACAGCTATAGTGAAGATAATTATGACCATCTTTTCTCTTCTTAAAATTACAGGATAGATAGTTAAGGGATGCAAGAGCTTATTCTTTATCTGTAAACTCACTGGTTGCACTGTAGGAACACCTCATGTCACATTAAAGTGCATGTCGCTATCCATATACTTGCAGAAAGGTATTGTCACATTCAGAAATTGTTCTAGTCTCTTTGGCAACTGTATTCTCTCCCGACAGTTATAATTATTATAAAAACAAAATGGGCATTGTTGCTAGTATTATTATTGTTGTTAGCATTATTACTGTTGTTGTCACTACATTAATTACATTAGTATACACGGCTATTCATGTATTTACACCAATTTATGTTGAACAGTATGTACAATAAGTTGAAACTATCTAGACTATTAACAAAGATAATTGCAATTAACATCAATTTTTTACATTAATATAAAATTCATTTGACAAAAGTTGTTTCACTTCATACTAGACGTCACTATTAACAGCTAGCTACATGATGCTCAACTATTTCTGCGCACTTATGATTCTTAGAGTGATTCATACATGTCAATAAAGAACAATCCTGTTGTGTTAACAAGACAAAAGATGGTCATTATCATTCACAATCCAGCTGCAACATCACAACTCAGTGAGTTATTCTACCATACCTTGTCCTGATGAACTGAGACTAACTCTGATGATAGACACTAGTCATGGGACTCAGCTGAATACACTTCTGCCTTCATAGCAATAAAGAGGCAAACGCCCTGTCTCCTGAAAGCAAAATTTAGAAAAACAGCAATTGCCCATGTGTGAGAATATGCCTATCTTAAAATGCTATAAGAGCCAAAACAGCAACCAAAGAGCTTACTGAATAGATCAATAGAGTATACTAAAACAAAAGGACAGCTCCAAGTGCATGGTTATGAAAGCTAGAGTGGCTGGATGAAAAACAAGATTGTTCAGCCTGTCTTTCCAACAAAAATCCGCCATTTTACCACCAACACAGGTGTACGTTAATTAGAAAAATTTCATTGAATATGGTCCATTAGTAATGTCAAAAGGCACTGAAAGATGTGAATGAAATTTTTTAATGAAATCTGAAAATAGGACTGAATGTTACAGAGGTAGCTCATGACAATTCACCACCCGTGACGTCGTATATTGTTCAGGAGTTAAAGCTGAAAAACTCTTACGATACATGGCATGGTAGGTAGTTGTACTTTTTTCTTCTTTCTATATGTTTGTAGGGACTAAGCAAAAGCAATGACATCTATAGCAAATGGAGCAAAGAAAACGGCAGGTATAACTTGGTATCCAGAACTGTCAGATAAGAGTAAGGGACAATGGAAAACAATATGATTACATCTACATATCATAGGAAAGAGTAAGAAGACACATCTGTACTACAGTATGAAGAACTGCAACAACACTAGGAAATTGTAGCAAACCATTATGTAAATGCTGAATCATACTGACCGGTAAGTATTTTTTGATTACATTACTTCATAATGTTTTGCAGTGTCGGGATACGTTTTGGGTACAGTCATTCAATCATCATCTACTCACTTATTTCCCTAAGACAATTCATTTCGCTACTACAACCTTTGAAATAAGAATGAATATAGCAATTATGGATTGGGTGAGACTGATATTTACTGATACTAGAATGAAAATGTCGAAAGACCACACACGAGTGAGCGGTATATCTTTGACATTCGAAGACCAAGTAGGCATACACCATTCAAAGCGTTAGTTGAGAAGACACCAGTTTGCTCATAATGTGTGGAA
>NW_003546332.1:190173-196069 GCF_000090795.2 Amphimedon queenslandica | reverse complement strand
CTGAGAGTACTAATACTAGTACAAAGTTAACAGCTCTACATTTTTTTGTTTTTATTTACTGATTGTTTTATGTTGTTTCTTTTAATGATCAATTTTTTATGATTCTCATTTTTAAAAGTAATATGATTATACAGATAAAACAGTATTAATGTTATAATTTTAATGATTAATCTGGCAAAACTAGTGACAGTAAAGATTTAATTGAAACAAGATATTGTTGCAAGTCAGAATAGTAAAATAGTGAATCACCACCATCTTCAAAAGTCAGACCTCTCCACAATGACTAATGTCCCTTATATCAAAGGTTTGTTGCTTAACTCACAGGTGTCTCCTTTCTAAAAAGGAATAAAGTGTGCATTTGATCACAAAACTGTTCTGGAAACTTCTTTGCTAAGGAAAAAGTGATCTCTGCTGCTTTTGCATTTAGATCTACAATCAAAGTCAATAAGATAGCTACCATGTCAGTATAAAGCATTGTTGCTCAATTTGTGGCTTTAGCTTGTACTTTAGAGAACCAGGGGCCGAGATCTATGCCGAAATAGAGGCTTTCCCTTATGCGCGTACAGCTGAAGGAGGAGGAGCTTACAGAGAATCAAACAGGACAGACGGCCATCTTTATTTCAGTGACATGGCACACCCACCCCTTTTACAGGGAAAAGCCATGAATATACTCACAGAAGTCATGTGACTTCCGCATTAGCATGTAGGATGACGTCAGATTAAACTATATTCATAAGAAGATTAATGATATTCATGGTTAATGTAAGTATATTCATTAGTGCAATAACAATATTCATTGCTAAACATTAATGCTTTGACTTTCTTGAAATGGTACTTTAAAAATCACTACAAAATGAACAGAATTATTAATGATAACAAAACTCCATCAGGTAATAGAAAAAAGTAGTGTTATGACATGCAATCAATAAAATGATAAATTGCTAGTTGTTTATATGTTAAAATCCATGTCCGATAAATGCCACTGTACACAAGGCAAATGAGAATATCAGCTTCAACTGCAACTGAATCTACAATGAAAAAAGGGAAATAAATTTGCTTAGTAATTGCAACAAGTAAGTTCATAAAGTATGAAAAGTTATGCAGGAATTTTTTTTTGTTATATTTAAAGTTCAATGATCTATAACTTATATACAGTGTATGGTAAAAATTTAAAAATAGCACAAGGTGTACAACTTTTTATTTCCCATAAAATGGCATCAATTAAAAAAATATTAAAATTTCATCCAAAAGTACCTTAATGGCATTGTTTAAAATACTAGAGGTGACTGATCAGACTGAGTTCTTACCATTATAGGTAGCATTCTAAAACAATTTTATTTGTTTCTTGAAATATTTACGTTTTGTTTCTTCTCTTCTTCATTTCATTGCCATAGTTTATACTACAAGTCTTGATCAGACTGTGTTATTATCATCTGAGCTAGGTTCTAAATCATCAATATTTCATATAGTACTCTTCACTATTTGTTTCTTACTTGATTAGTTTCATAGTAATAGTTGCAAATACAAGAAGTGACTGATCCGATTGAGTTCTTTTTATTTGAGGTTCGTTTTTTGTTATACCTACTTTTTTACTATTATGTTTCTTCATTTCTCATTTTATAGTATAGTGTATATTAAGGCTAACTGATCAGACTGAGTTCCTATGATTTGAGTATAATTTTAAAATGTTTCATGTAACACCAGTCCTTGTTTCTTCTTTTTTCAGCTTCAATGTATAGTTTTAAATACCAGAAGTGTTTCATCAGACAGTTCCATTTATTTGACGCTGATTCAGATGTGTTATATTTATTCAGATCTTACTATTTGTTTCTTCTTTTCTCACTTTCATACTATAGTTTATACCAGAAGTCACTTTTGAGATGAGTTCTTATCATTAGAGTTTGTTTTTTAATGTTTTATTTCATACTCACTTTTGACTATAATTTTGTTTCTTCTTTTCTCAGTTTCATAGTGACTGGAGACTGAGTCATTATTTGAGGTTCCTTTTTGAAACATGTTTCAGGTTGTGGTGACTCCTCACTGTTTCTTTTTTGAGTTTCAAAGTATATAGTTTAAACAAGGAGTGACAAATTAGACTTAGTTTTTTTCCTTTTTGCTTGGTTTTAGAATTATAATTTTTACTACTCATTTTTCAGTATTTGTTTCACTGCATCTCTTAAAATAACAAAAGTGACTAATAGTTAAGTTCTGATTATTCAAGAACAGAGAAATGCAGTATCTATATTTACAACATGTACAGAATAACTGTGTATGGTATAAACATATAGCAACATTACAACAAGTTAGCTTTTAAGTACTATTAATTATTATAATACAATAGTACAATACATAGACTACATGATGAATCTTACCCACACAGTGGAACAGCCTTAATGTAAATTCAAGCCTGAGAACAATCATGTATAAAAAGTATTTGTCACGAAGGCAATAACAACTAGAATGACACATTCAGGCAAGCAGTTTATATTATTTGTAAAACATAATTATATAGGCAGTAGTACTGACAAAACCCATATGTATCATCATGCAATGGCAAAAATTATACAACTAAATACAATGTACATATAGTAATGAGCTACCTAATGCACAATAGCAGGACTGAGGACATTGACTCCGGCTAGATGTGACTGACTTTCAGATGTGATGACAGGTCCAGGCTACCATTTGGCTCCCCCTCATTAGGAGTATCTATGTTCGCTTGATCCAGGAGTCTAATCCATCAGATGGGGTGGTCATCTTTTATTTTTCTGAGTTTTGTCAGTGACCTAGGCCACAAGGCTTAAAGACTACATTGTATCTCACAGTTCACACAGATTAATCAAGTGATAGCTTATGACCTAGCAGTTCCTCCAAAATGGAAAAGGGAAGACTATTACACCCCCTTCAAGATAATACAACTCACTAGTTTTAGCTGTTCCATTTATAAATTTAGGTAGTACTCTACTGCTAGGCTTATGGCCAACATAAATACAGTATCAACAGGGATTGGAAACGGCTCAATATTTTAGGAAGAGGCGTGTTACAGATGACAAAATGATGATCTTGCAATGATGTAACATGAGTTATCTTTAAAATGGCGGCTGTGAAAGCTGCGGCAGCCTGTGATAATGATAATGCAGCCAAGCTGCTTATCACAAGCTGTTTGACAGCTTTGATAGATAAATACTCTTGCCGATGTCAGTCAGAAGTGATGTTGCTGCGATTATCTCCAAGTCGCTATTAAGTAGCAGCCAAATTCATTTTAAAAAATTTTTGCATTGGACTACTTGGTGCCTTTGAAAAAGAAATAGGGGCTGTTTTAGAGAAGTACAAGTCTAGGAGTACTGGTAAAGAGAATCCATGGTGAAAATTTCACTTTATGAGGTCATCTGATGTGTCCTGGCTAAACTTATAGTGGAAGTCTTTCGAGCCATGATCTTATCCCACTGCAGTAAGCTTTGCGATGCTCCTCCTGACTCTACACTTTTCCTACAGTCACTGTATCAGTTGTCTTTGAAAGGATCATTCAAATCTACTTTGAAATTGATAGAGCAACATGGCCTCAGGAAGCTGCCAGCCATGGTCCCAATGATGATGAACATCACATGAATGCTAATATGTGACCAAAATTGACAAAAGGTACCTTATGGCGGGTAGTGAAATTTGACTTTATAGCCAAAAAAATCCAACTTCCTGAGCTTCATTTATGATAAAATTACTCCAAAGGGTGCAAAAAGTTCCTATGTAACTTTTAGAAACAATGCTGGTCCATCAGAGGACTCACAGGATGATATTTTTCATTTTAATGATGAAGTTTAAAATCCGCCATAAGGTACCTTTTGTCAATTATGGTCACATATAGTAAATGTATTTAGGTACATTGCTGGTTTTGTTCTTCGATCATTGAGAAGGAAATATGAGAAAAAATCTAATGAGCAAAGTTTGCTGTTTGTGGGATGCTTAAAGGAAATGGGTGTTGAGGATAAAGCATTGGATGATTATCATGAAGATAATCTTTTTTACCAAATGATGGATTAAGATTGTCAATCGAGGGCATCTAGTTAAGATTAGTGACAGAGTCCTCTTCTTATTTATTGTAATTGTGTCATCCGTTCAGCATTATTTATCGAAGCACAAAGCAAACATTACCGGTACTCCAAGTTTTGAAAAGAGTTCTTTTGACC
Organism: Amphimedon queenslandica; assembly: GCF_000090795.2. Lineage (NCBI taxonomy): Eukaryota > Metazoa > Porifera > Demospongiae > Haplosclerida > Niphatidae > Amphimedon > Amphimedon queenslandica. The sequence continues at coordinate 191,885 of NW_003546332.1, read as the reverse complement.
AGGCCATTTCTGACAGCATCCAAAAGAACAAGGACATTCAGTATTGTTGGTCATTGCTGTCACAAAATATTAATGACAATAATGATTCACAGGCTCTCCTGTTTAACAATATAAAGCTCTGGGTAACAATCATGGGACATGCTATTGCTTCCTAATAGAACGAGACACCAAAGGTGCATGGCCTCACCCCTAAAGCTGTTTGGGAGCTCAGCTAGCCCAAGTTTGTATATTTTTGTATTTATGCTTAATGCACTTTCCTTAAAAACTACAGCTTTTGATGTGGCTACTATCTATCAACAACAAAGACTACTATACAAAAAAATTGAGCTTGAGGCTGAGAAATTATCATAACAGCTAGCTTCTTAGTTGCAGTTACACTTACTTTTGCATGTTTGCAGTTCCAGGCTCCAGCAACTCCAAGCTTAGCTGCATCAAATTAATTATCAATAACGCAGCAAGGCCATGTCAAAAGCAAGTTTCATGTTTTTCTCTTTTTTGAAGCGCTATATGATGTTACAATGGCAAAAATACTCTTGCCTAGAGAGATTAAGTGACTTAAGACAGTTTAGGATCCTTAGACTGGTGAACTGCTGCTTAAGGACTTCACTTGGGATGAAATTCAAGTAGCTATAACTCACGAACAAGATTTAAAGAGTTCCACACATTCATTCAATAACTAGTTTTGATATACTGGGAAAGTGTCTCATTTACCTCCAGAGTACTACAGCTATTGCTGCGCATTTTCTTGTGTGTTCAAAAAAGCTTCTACTACCAAAAGCTGCTCCCCAGAATGTCTTGAGGCACTAAAGTAAGACTTTTCCTAACAGAAGAAAAGCTCTCACATTTTGAGCACGCGATTGTCAATACAAAAAATCTCATATACAAAATATAGCTCACAGAATAAATGACAGACAGACAACTAAAGTACCTTGTCCTCGCCTACTCAAAACTAGCTGATGCTAACAATACAAGAATGGAGAAATGATGAATGCACAGAAGTCCGTAGGTTTTCATAAGTTATTAAGTGGTACATAAGTATTATTGAAACTCTATACAAATTTTAATTAATAATAAATTAGCTACATGTATACAATAAATACAACAAGGATTATGATGTGTTATTGTATTCATAAGTCTCGCCCCGCCCCTTCGCTTCCTGCAAAGGAAGGGTCTGGAGACAATCACTGTAAAAATGTGTGCTTCATGCAGAAAAATCCGCATCCCAATCAGATTGCTCGAGCCACGTGTAGGACAAGAAGTCATTTGACGAAAGAGCTCTACAAAAGAAGAATGAGGACCAAATAAAGGAAGGATGGAGCCTGTAACACCCTGGACTTCTTTCTTAAAGTTTGAGAGCAGCATTACTGTGTTGCTTACTACAATGATGCCATGGCACTTATGATGTAATAATATTGTCACGTGTTGACAATAAAACGTCATGAATAAAAAGTAAATATTATGGCAATCTGTAAGAAGCTACTGCTCTCAAATCTGCAAGAGATGTCCAAGAGGCTTTATCGTTGTCTTCTCTTAGCTGCAAGCATCTGTTTAAGCTGTTTTGACTAACCTGTTCTCCTCTGTCACATGATGTAGAACCAGCCACGTGGTCTTGTTTGCAAACATTTTTACCATGAGTGTCTCCAGACTTTTCCTCCATATATAGTGAAGGGGCATGGTGAGACTGTATATTCAAGTAATCACACAACACTAAG
>NW_003546332.1:157175-189688 GCF_000090795.2 Amphimedon queenslandica | reverse complement strand
CCTTCAGGCTTATGATCATACCAATTACTTGCTCTTTCCATATGAAACTTTCCACACTAATCTAAGTGAATGAACTGTGCAATCTTGTCGTATCTTCTCATTATTTTTATTTTTATTATTATTGGGGCGAGCAAAAGCGAGCCCCACATAGTCGAGCTGAGTACGTCTGTCTGTTTGTACACGTACGTCACCCCCATTTATGCATACATAAAAAATAATAATCACACATTTTAAAATGATAATTTTGATAATTACAGTACCACGTGCAAAAACAAAGAGCAACTTTAGTAATCACTGGATGATAAGAGTTCAAGAGACAAGAGTATTCAAGAAGCAAGAGAAGCTGAAGCTTAAAGCATGAGTAATTCACAAGAAGATGCTCGTGAAGCTCTTCTACTTCGTAATGAGCCTGAGAAGGAGAAAAGAGCGAGGAGGTCGAATACGGAGAAATGCTAGAGATGGTCTTGTCATACCCAAAGACAACAAATGGAGTCTTCTTCTGGCTTCTGAGACCAACCATCTTTCATCCTCGATCTATATAACTGCAGAGATTCTTCACTCAAAGCTAGAAACTATGAAATTCCTTCCATGCTTGCAAATTCTGCATTAGTGTATTGACATCGATATTCAACATTTAATAGCCACTACATCATTGTCGATCATTGTCTATATAAACATTGTATATTGCTAATCGAAATGTTACTGGTTTTGCTCGCCCCTCAATGTTTTACATTCGCCTAGTTATTATTATTATTAAATTATAGTAATTATTTTGTGGCTCTCTTGCATTTTGGAAGTGGTGTACATTCCATTATTAGGTTATTTTCAATACATCTCTTTTGCCTACAATTTCCCCTTGCTTGATCATTTGCAATTGACTTTTGTACCGTAAGAGCTACTGCATAGTCAGACACTGCTTAAAAACTGGGTGCTCATCTCACCTCCTCTTGCTATTTCATTATTAAAGTAATTCTTAAGTGGGTCCTGTGAAATTCTGTGACTTCAGAGAAAAAGATCTGTGTTTGATAGTAGGTATCTTGTCATTTTGCTAAAAGACAAAGCTATATGATATATACAACATAATTTGTATGATAAGTGTAAGTTCCTTGGTTCAACCCTAACGCGAGGACGCTCAGCGATCTTCAATTCTCGAGGTTAACAACAAAGGATCTTTCAGAAATCTCTCTTCTCTAACTTCACAAAACTTCAACACATAATGCTCATACTGTGCATGTGCAGAAGAGTTATTAATTAATAAACGTACAGAACCACACAAAATAATAATATACAAATCAAAAAAATCATACAACAATGAACATAAACAATGATAATAATCTACACAATAATAATAAACACTATGCACATAATTATAGTTAATTCCCTACATCCTCCCCCCTTTGGCGAGCACAATTTAAATACTGCTAGCCAAATAATTACACAAATCCAATAATTACACAAATGTACCTCTAATTACAAGTCAATAAATTTAGTCATGAATGAGTTAGTAAAATCCTTGGGTAATTATACTGTCCTGAGCTTGAATGGCTGCTGACCATCTAGGCCTCAACGTCTCTTCTGCTCTGTTATAAGTGGGTGTTTTGACTATAAAAGTCGATCCATCCTGTGCTTCTGGTGGGATATCAGAGGACTTACTTTGAGAACAATTAATCACTAATGGATAGAGATGTTGAACTGGACAACGTAAAATAAGCAGTCATTTTCTACCAGTATACACAATGGCTGGTCGAATCTGTCCATCTTGACCAGGAAATACTTCTTTGATCTTTCCAAATCTCCAAAATCCATGTCTCCTCTCATTACTGTGTACAACTACTATGTTCCCAACACATTACTTGACCTCTGTCACTCTTATTGTTAAGTAATGATGCTCCCTTGATTCTAGCAAGTACTCTGAGCGCCATTTCTGCCAAAATATGTCTAGGCTAGTGTGCAAGTGTTATTAGTCAGGCAGATTAGTGAAACAATTGTGGGTTTTTTCATAGAATTATGAAACTTGGAGTAATAGTAAAAAATATTTTTGTAAATAATTGTAGAAGTAAAGCCACATCAAATTTCACCTTTCACAGATTATCTGTGTTCATTACATTTTTAAAAAAAGGTGACAAAAAAATTAAGCAAAAGTACTTACTATGGGTATCATTTTGTAACTCTTCTTTCAAGGGTTCGTTTAAAGTGTGAATCACAGCTACACCTAATCATCAATAGAAGTTGTAGTTAATTGTAAAAATCATAGTACAAGCAAAAAGTTGGAATTGACTGTTAAATCAATTATATTAATAGCTAATTAGTCAATTATCAATGCATCCTCTTCCACAGTAACAAAATGCAGTACATTTTAAAGCTGCTCTATTGTATTTACATAGCCCCCTGAATCCTTTGTTACAGTTATAGCGTAAAAGCTCTCTGGAAGAAGGACCAGCCTCAGGCAAAGTTGTCCGAAAGCAAGAAGTACATCCCATCTTCTCTATAAACTTTGAGCTCAGGAAGTTGAACTAAAATTCAATTTTTAAGCTCAGTACTATGCAGCTGAACATCTTTTCTTATGCCAAGAGGTTCCATCCGGGAAGATTCAGGTTTGGCCAGATCTGAAAGTTTAAAAATTGGAGCTAATGTTTCGTCTCTCCTTCTTTCATTGATAAAAGCTAATAGTTCTGCTAGAGCAATCTCTTGGCTAACTTTGTTACTATCTTGGGGCAATGTGTCATCTGTTTTCAATATGTTGGCCTTGTTATATAGTGAAACCAAGCATCGTAAAAAATATTTGGCATGCAGTGCAATCATATCTCCAGCTCTAAGTTTAGCAATCAGTGATTCGTCTTAAACATCATGGCCACACTTACAAACTCGTGAGTCTATATTAAAACATGAGGCCTTGTGAAGTGAGAGACCTGTACAACAAAAAAAACAGATGTCTTCTTGTAGCTCCTGAGAAAAACTTTGACGTGTATACTGTCTCGCAGGAGTCACATTAGATTCAGTATTGTCAATTGATGATTTTCTTTCTGCTTGGTTCAGTTTTGTTATTCAATTTATTGTAGCAGGATCTATGCCATTTTGTTACGTTTTTTAGTAAAGTAGCTTCCATTTCTTTTGCTTCATCAAGGTGTTCTAAATCTAAACTCATTGGAAGTTCACATAACTCATCAAAATGTGTAATATTACTTGTTGTTAAAGAGTAGCCATGGCCCACTGCTATGTCATAACGCTTAGAATTAGCTGGACATTTTAGCATTTCATCATTGTGTTATAGCAAGTCATCTTTGCCTTTTTTGCAAAGACAACACACTGATTGCAATCTGTCTTCAATCTTGATGGACAAAATTGTAGTGTGTCTGTTAACCTAAAAGTCTTTGTCTGTTAAATATGAATAATTAAAAGGAAAGTAAATGAAGTAAATACATTACCTTGCCATACTCAGGACCTACAGTGACGCTAATAATTGAGACAAAGCATGCATAAAATAAACGATAACTTCTGATTAGAATGAGGTATAGCTGTGATTCCCACTTTAAAACAAACCTTGAACGAAGAGCTGCAAAATCATACCCGTATTTAGTACTTCTGCTTAATAGTTTTTCATCACCTTTTTTTAAAAACCAAATTAATACTGATAAGGTGTGAAAGGTGAAATTTGATGTGGCTCCACTTCTACAATTATTTACAAAAATATTTTCTATTATTATTCCAAGTTTTATAATTCTATGTAAAATCCCACAATTAATGCTAATATTTGCACATATCTGCCTGACTGTGTTTGAATCTTTTCAATAGATGATCCTTAGTTGCTTGAGGACTGTATTCTTCATCACTCTCCTTAAGAGAATGGTCTGGCAGACTCATTAGTCTCCTTTCTACCATCAGGTGTGAAGGCATCAATGGCTCATCAAAGTCATCTGGAAATACATATGATAATGGTCATAAGTTTAATATTCCCTTAATCTCTATTATGGCTGTGTTCAGTACATCATAGTCCAGCTTGGCCAGTCCCATCACCTTACTTAGACATCGTTTGACTGATTTAACCATCCTTTCAAAAACGCCACCCCACCATGGAGCTATCTCTACATTGAATAACCAGACGGTTTTGATTTCAGACAAATAGCTCCAAAATCTTTGCTGCTGCTTTGAATGTCTTCCCATTGTCCAGCAGTATTTTGAGTGTGACTCCTCTTTGTGCTGTAAATCTTTTCAGAGACATAAAAAATAACTCCACAGAAAGGTTAAATACAACATCTAAGTGTATGCATCTTGTAACACAGCATGTATACATACTTTCTCCATTTTACCATTAGACTTGATGTAGAGAGGCTGCATAATCCAGTCCCATAAATGTTAATGGGGGCTCTTCAGTTACTCTGAAACAAGGCAATGGCGGTGGAGGTGGTGCCCCATAGTTTTGTCCCTCAAATCAGCGACATAGGACACACCTCCCAAGAATCTGTTTTATAGACCACCCTAGGTGAGAATTGAATGCGTAGGAATATTATTAGAAATTTTTACTGTTGTAAGGCGTGGTTTAGCATGAAAAATATTCCGGCCGCCATTTTGGTTGGCAACTTTCAATGGAGAACAAACAGGCCGACATAAAAACGAACCTGTATTAAGAATTCTGGAGCAAATGTGACCAAATCCTTGACAGGAGAAACTTAGAGGCTGCTGTTCCTTCTTATAACAAGTGCTTTTTAACTAATGACAGAGCTACAGCAGCTAAGTGAGGCATTTTCTTCGTGCCTCCATTGACTTCCATTATAAACTTGCCAACCAAAATGGCAGCCAATTATGATGTGTGGGCAGATACCGTATATAAAATTAATGAAATTCATATCTTTTCCAATTCTTGTAGGGTGGTCTATTGCAGACCTCCCTTGAATAATCCAGTAGCAGGACCTTACTTCTGTGAGGGTTTCCTTCACCTCATTATGTAGCACCCTCTTGTGAGCTTTCTTGATAACAAGAATAGAGTATGAATCATTTGCTGGTAGCAATATAGGGTGTTAACAATCATATGATATCTTGGCACTTGAAATCCTTTCCCCACAATTTGCTTCATTCTGGAAAAGACCTATTTGCTGCTTCCATTCCTTGAAATTATGGTGATCTTGCAAACTAATCTGTGACTTTGTTATCCATAGCAATTCAGCCTGTACAGTGGAGGGTTGGCTCCCTTGAATTTCCCCAAACCATGTAGAAACTTCAGAACGTAAGTAGTCACCCGTAGCAATTCGTCCGAAATACTAATCTCCCAATGTCAATAACTTCATTTAACCCACCGCATTCGCCCACACGCATAAGCTTTTGCTTCTCTCCTCACTGAAGTTATTACTGAAATCAGTTTTATGAGGGTGTATTCGCAATTCCACAACACTCTCCTCACTCGGCTCTTCACTCAAAGGATGCTTGGAAGACAATACTTCTTGTTGTTACAACCAGGTTGGTCCTAAGAACCATAAGCTGTTCTCTACCAGTTCTTCTTGGAGCAACCCTCGCGATGGTATGTCAGCAAGACTACCCTTACCTGAACAGTGCCTCCATTGTGCAGCTAGCACAAGCCTGCGTTTTTTATCCACTCTGATGGACAAATGGCTTCCAGTCTTTATTCATCCCATAGATCCAACACAGTGCTACATTCAAATCAGTATGAGAGACATCTTCTAAATCCAAACAAACTCTCAGGCTCTCATAAATAGTAGTAATTAACGTGCCAGAAGTAATGCTTACAATAACTCCAATCGTGGAATCTTATGCTCTGCAAGAGGTGTCACTCTAGTCTTGGATGCCACGTGATGACATAAAACACAATTTACTCTTGAAATGCAAATAAATCACTGCCGTGTATGCCACTTTTGATTCGTCACGAAATTCATACAAATGAATCTCTTTCACTGAACTCACACTTCTCTCAAAATAGTAACGAGGCACCGATATAGGCTTGCACCTCCTTAAACTCTCAGCCAACATATTCCACTGAGCCAGCAACTCTCCTTCCCATGGTTGATCCCAACCCAGTTAAGCTCAATACAAATCTTATAGCAACATCTTCATCTTCATTGTTATTGGTGCAGCTAGCCCAAGTAGATCATACACTTGTCTAACAGATCTAATGTGTTTCTCTTCATTAGCTCAAGCAATATCGCTCTCTCCCACTTCACTCAATTCTAATCATGACATAACCACAGTATTCCATCTCACTCCTAAAACTTTCGGTTCTGGCTGATGAACAGAATGTGACACTCCTAATGTAGCCTTGGCATAACTCTCATCCTGGTCCTTACTATTCACACTGTCATTACTAGTCCCATTAGTTTGATACTTGCGGAGATTAAACCCACCCCCTTTAAGTAGGTCTCTAAGCCTACAATACAACTGCCAAGCTTCTTCTTCATTAGCTCCACATATTACATCATCTACACTCATAGACTGAAGCAGTTTATCTGCTACATTTGGCATTAAGTCTGCATGCTTTTCCACATGATGGCACACTGTCTTGTTACGCAGAAAAGGACAACACGCCACCCCAAACACAACTCGCGCAGAGCATAATACAATAATCTGTGGAACCTGATCTTATTTACCTACAAGCAGCACAGTACATCTCTATCTGCAGGTGAAAAAAAAAGTCATTAGGAAAGCCTTTTCAAATATCACTTATGAATGCATACCTATAACTATGGAACCTCACTAAGATTTCAAAAATTCTCTAAAAAAACTTTGGTCCCACGTGCAAACAGTCATTCAATGATGGAACCTCCCCTCTGCTGACACATTGTATACAATTTCTAGCTTGCTTCTCTCCTTGTCATGATGAATGACAGCATGGTGACGTAGGTAGTGTAACCTACCTCTATCCATTTGAGCTGGATTATCCACTTTCTCAACTAGACCCGTTTCCCAATGGTCTCTTATAATTGTATTGTACTCTCTCAAGATACTAGGGCAACCACACAGTCATCGTGGAAGACCTTGCAGTCTCCGAAGACTCAAGTAATGGTTGTCTGGTATGGTTAACACAGAATCTCTTCAAGGTAATGATACCTGGTACCTACCATCATGAAATTTAATGGTTTTGTGGAACTGCTCATACATAATTCTTCCTTTCCGAGTATCCTCAGAGACTCCAGTTCTGAAAACTCTCTTAACTGTTATTAATCGAGTGGAACTGACTCTCCAGTAGACCTAATACCAACCGCTAGGCAATGCACGATCAGAAATGATCTCGTATCTGACTGTGAATGTGACTATGGGCAAGACAATACTCATCCGAGTCTGGAATATGATGCCACAGGTCAATCAAACCCCCTCTTTGTCTCTCCAGTAATGACCTCCCAATTATGGTCAGCTCCCACAAGCACATCTGATTCCCCTGAACCACTCATTGTTGATGAATCAGCTGGATCCAAGTCTCTCAAATTGACATACTTCTCTGTTATAGATCTCAATGGCACAGTGTCCAATACTTCAGGTATGAAGGGCACTGTGTACAAGATAACCTCAAGAGTACCGCCCTCTATAGTTTGTACCCTTAATCTCATCTCTTTACAAGGATGATTTCTTTGCTTTGTGGATCCAAAGGTAACAATGGACAAGGTCTTCACTGCTCGTGTAGCTAAAGATAGAACACAACACACTTGCTCCGTAATATAAGACTTCAGGCTACCGCTGTCATGTATAAAGTGTAATTTCGCCTGCTTCAATTGATCACTCGGATTAAACATTTACGTGCTTGCAGTCTGTAAGAGAGCAGTCTGCTTGGAATCAACAAACATAATATATGGGTACTCCCAGTCTTAAAGGTTGGAGCCACAGGATTGAGTTCACTAGAAGCTGAATGGGAATGGCTTGCTGAAGGTGCTACTGATTCTGGCTGCTTACTCTCAGGCTGGCTTCTTCTTTTGTAGCAAATGCTGGTGTGGTGCTTACCACTACATTGACTGCACCTAAACTTGGCATGACAATCTCTCCTTAAATGCCCAGTTTTTAAACAAACAAAACATCTCTTAGCATCCCTTATCATTTGTTTTCTAGTATATATCTGCACTACCGTTTTACACGCTTCAGGCACATGACCAACAATATTACAAAATATACAGGGAATAGTGCATGTGTGAAATGTTCAGTTTAAATTTATTGTGGCTTAGAAGCATTAAGGCTACTACTGGCATTTCTTGCTGTTCTTTCCCTGGCTGTTAATTCTTCAGCTACCGCCTTCATAATCTCATCAAGATTCCAATCATCTTCCAATATATTCCTAGATATAATCAATTGCATATCCTTTGGCAATTTCTTTATAAGCACAGATGGTAACTGACTATTGTAAGCATCAGCATTTATGCCCAATGTCTTCAACTGTCGTACGTGTGACTCAACAGATCATAAAGAGTACACAAGGCTGCTATGCCATTGCCACTATATTCAATGCTGAACAATACTACCATATGTCGTGCAATTATTTGCTGTTTGTTACCAAATGGCTTAGTCAATATTTCAATTGCATCTAGATAGTTAGCAGCAGTCAATGCTATACCATTAATGGACTCAAGCGCGATTCTCTTAAGTAATGAGCGAAGATACGTAAATTTATCAATGTCAGATATTCTCACGTTATCATGTATCAAGGCTTTGTACCCATCACAAAATTTGAACCACTCAGTTAACTCTCCTCTGAATGTTTTGAGACTAAGTCTGGTTCTTGTACCAGGTGAAGGAACTGCTGCTACTGGTCCAGTAGTCTCAGTGTTAGCTGGAGTGAATGGTGTCATTAAATGCTTCTCAATTTTAGTCAATGCCTCATGTATCTTCTGACTAAACTCATCATCTTCCAATAGATCTGCTGTAAGTGCATCTGCATCATTGGTTAACCCTACTATTTCATTATCAAGACTATTGATAACTTCTGATTTGTCTCGAAGACTCCTTCTGAGCTGCAGTAACTTAATGCTCTCAGCTTCCCCCTGCCAGTCAGGAAGTCTGCAATAAGACCATCAAGCTCTGCTAATCTTCTTGTTACAACTGCTTTGTGTCCCGTGCTCACCCGCTTACTATTATCCGCCATCTTTAGTTATTGCTAATAGTGATCACGTGACAAATTAATTATCATCAAAAACGCACAAAATCAACAAAATAATTATTATTACCGGTACTAGTATTAAGACAGCAACTAACTCGACGGCACTCACCCATAGACTCTGCACAATAGCTTTACTTCTCGACGAGTGAGGCGCTCTTTTTCAGTACTGACCGACTGTAAGCTTGAACCTAAAGGGACACAATAGAAAGATCCACCTCGGAGGAACACTTGTAAGTTCCTTGGTTGGACCCTGAGATGACAATGCTCAATGATCTTCAATTTTCGAGGTTAAAGCAAAGGATCTTTAAAGAATCTCTCTTCTCTAACTTTACAAAACTTCAACACATGATACTCATACTGCACATGTGCAGAAGAGTTATTAATAAACATACAGAGCCACACAATAATATAGAAATCATAATAATCATACACCAATGAACATAAACAATGATAATTATCTGCAAAATAATAATAAACACTATGCACATAGTTATACCTAATTCCCAAGAATAAGGTTTCAGGTAATAAACTTGTCATTTCTATTTCTTTTAATGTTTCTTTGCTCAAACTCATTTCGTTTTTGTCTCCAGCACTGATAGCTGTTTCACATTTCCCACTTTCCTTCCAATCATTTAGATTTTAAAAAAATCACTTTCTAACAACTACACAATATTTATTTACACAATCATTACTAATGATCTTTAAACTGATCTAGTCTTTAATCTTACATCTTCAAAGCTTATGTGTGGCTTCAAATCAGGCTTTCTTTTAGAAATCTATTCATCTGCATTTTTCACATTGAAATAATCAAAAAACTTTTCAATAAATCTCACAAATCCCTCTGTTTCCTTAGTTTTTCTGTCTCCATAATAATCAAGAGAATCTGCTACAGTCATGCTCTATGACTGTGAATTAAAAACGAGCCTTTAGTATGCACTATTTCTTATATTATACTTGTGCTGCAAGACCAACTCTGACGTAAGACGTCAGCTTAACAAATTCCCACTTCAGTTTAGGTACCAATGGCAAACTATTTGAACTAGAAGAGACCTTGTCATACAATTCTTCTAATTGTCTTTATTCGATAAACTGTCCATTAAGCTATTTAAATGCATTTTAAATTTAATTGCCATTTGATAAACTTTCCATTAGGATATTTAAATGTGTTATGAATTTCATTTAAATTTAATTATTTAATATCCATACACCTGCATATTTGGAGTATCATTAATTCTAGACTGAAACCAGCAGTTACAAATGAACTGTCTTTAGCAAATGAGCGGGATCAGATAAAAGTAAAAACATCTTTGGTCTTCAGCATATGGATTATAAATGTTAATGGATCTTTACTGTCATAGTGAATACAGAAAAACTTCACATTTGAACTGGCACCATCTGATGTTGCACTAATGACATTTGGACCAAAGGACTCCAGGTGTCACACAGCTTCCCATAAAATAGAAAGAGTAATTTTCTGGTAACTTTTCAAGTAGCAAAATGTGAATTTGGAAATTGAATATTGAAGATGATTCCACAGACCATGAAGACTAAAATGTATATTGCCACCGACGGATAATTTAAACCTTTATTTAGCTTTAAAAACTGTTCATTAATCACACCTATACTATGTCCCAACTGAGTTTGGACCAAGAAAAACTGGAATAACTTTTTATAGGAATGTGGGATAAGAATGAGACTTTCACAGGTTCTTAGTCGCCCAATGCCGCTTCAGGATCTCAGGTCTTGGGTCTCTCAGCCCTTGGGAACCCTGAGAACCGGGTTATCCCTATAAACCCAATGGCATACCAAAGCTAACCGCAATGACGTTCTATGATGTCATAGTTTACATAAGCACATGTGGTCGAGCTCCCAAACTGATAATTCTTCCTTTAAAGTGCTAATAGAGCAAGATCTTCTGATAATGATGGCCTTTATGAAGACTAGTTGACTCCAGTAGCTATTGTACTGCTTATCAGGAAGAACAAGACTGTTTTAAGAGTGAAACAACACAGCCGAAATATCAGCCATGTCTCTATGAATATCATTATGACACGTCATTAGTGACGTAACTACATTTTTCAAATTCCAATGCAGCTGCTTCCACTTCCGGTCCATTCTCAGTTGAGACATAGTATACATGTAAAATACGTTTAATTAGATTCATCAATAATTTGCATGATTTATTAGATGTACACCTAGGACTAATTGTACATGTATCATTAATGTCATCTATTGTGCATTATATAATTCCCAACCCATGCAAGACTTGTGTCATTCCTGATGGAAGAGAAAAAAGGATCATTTTTTCCTACAATGAAAAAAATTTACCTGCAACCATTTTTACTATGATGTCACATTTCGTCACACCCACCAACAGAAAGTAACCTTGCAAGAAGCAAAAGTGGGCATTTTGGAAGGCTCATATCGTCGTGAAAAAAAGTTTTTAGACAAAAGAACAGGGAATGCATTACAATTATGGTCAGGTAATTACATTACAGCCATAAAATTAAGACCCTCATTGGATGTCTGTTTCCCATTAAAGTGACTTTATAGGCCTTTTCACACTGGCACAAGTAATGCGCATTGATGCGCATTAATCGTGTTCACACAGTGAGTGGTTTTGAATTAATGCGCATTGATGCGCATCACTCTCACTTCACCTCCAGAGGTGGATTGATGTGAAGTGATGCGCTTTGATCAATGTAAACCAATGGCAACAAGAACACAAAACGATACATGATTCAGCTGCTAGTGTGAACAAGATCAATGCGCATTATTTCAGCTGTATCAACAAAGCGCATCAAAGCGCTTTGAAAACTGTGCCAGTGTGAAAAGGCCTTATATGACACAGTATCCACATATTCATTTCTGGTATACCCTCCATTTTACACTGTTTCTAATAGATACTATGCCAAGTGCTCGAGATACAAAATCTAAGATCTATCAGCAAACCTCCCTCCTTTTGACCAGATTTTGATACTAAGAAACAATGAATACTTACATTGTTCACTCACTTTTAATGTAACTAAGTCTTACTGTTTTACCTTCTCTAACTCATCATGGCTTTATTCAAGAATTTAACATAAACATTATGGCTGGCATGTACTTTGTTGACATCATTCACCACTTGTTAAGTGAAGTAGAATGAAAAACCTTAATATTTTTATTTGTTTCATTTTCTTCATAGCCACAATCTTCATCATCGTTTAGCAAGACATTATTGAACAATGTTTCAGAAATTGGTAGTATATCACAATTATTGTTCTCCTTTAAAACATCTGCTATTTCCATTATGTTAATCAAGTTTTTGGCCCTTTCCTGTTATTCCTCTAGTACAACAAATGCTTTCTCGTAATTTATTACATTGAGTTCCTCCACATCTTGTTTTTCTCATGATTCTCTAGTCTAGAAACTTTAACTTGCCGGCTGTTTCTCTTTGATTGTCATTCTATATCTTTGTGATGGCCAATTAATGAAGATGCTGAAACAGACCTAGCATACTGAAGTTTATGACAGCTCAAAAAGTACTCGAAATACTTCATAATGATGAAAATAGTTTCTCACAATTTTTAGAACCCATAACATACAAAGTGAAGTGTTTATGTCAGTAATTGTCATTTTGTAGCATTATTTTGTATGAGAAAAGGAAGTGGGCCTCTATCTGTAAACACGTATTAATAACTTTTAATGAAATTATCATTAATATTAAAAGATCAGTGAAGCGCAATGTAACATCCCCTATCTGATAAAAAAGTAGTGAACCAGATTTCACTCAGTCTTTCTTTGGTGCATAGTTTTGTCTAAATAGCTGTTGATTCCCCCATTAATTAACTCCAGACAACACTTCTTTTAAATTTTGCTTCGTATGTTGCTCATGTGCTTTGAACCTTGAATTATGATCCACTGCAGCGTAATTCTAATTATGTTTATAGTCTAAATCCTTTTTGTCTAATGCCATGAACTTGTTTACAATAGAGAGTGAGCAGAATATGCAGACTGGCTGGAGTAGCAATGAAACATCTTATTGGTAGTATAATTGAGGGCTTACAGACTTTTATTTTTAAAAATACATGTATATGCAGAAAGTCATGCACTCCAAGTACGTGTTGGCACTTGGTACAGAGCAACTGTTTTAGTTATTGAGTGTAAATTGATCTTTCTTTAGTGTTTCATGATAATTCTTCATCCTAAGGGGCATATGCACGTGTTGCCCTTACGAGTGTCATACACTATCAGAAGAGAAATTAAGAACATTCTCCCCTTTTTGCCAATTCAGTGTATGTGTATATATTGCCCGCAGTGCAATTGTTTTACTGCTGTAAATTTGTTATTGTTATCACTACCTATACAGCCTAAACAGAAAAATGGAAACCCTTTTTAAATGGTTGTGCAGTGAAAACTTATGCATACAATGAAACAGTTACTGTTAAAATATTTTTCAATATATATGCAGTGAAAACTTCATACAATGAAACAGTTCCTGTTAAAATATTTTTCAATAATTATAATTGAATGAAGTAATGATAAATGAATTGATAATTGGTATACCATTATCATAATCAGATAACATGAAGCCAATTTTTTTGGCATAAAAGGGAGTGTGAAGAATGAACTTTTGACCTGTGAGGAGTGGGAGTGAGAGAGGTAAGATGAGATGGGAGACGATGAATGTAGGGAGGAGGGAGATAAGTTACACAAAAGGAAACCAATGCATTTGTCGCACTTGTTGATGTGTTGCTCAATTGTAATTGCAGGGATGATGATTCGAAGTCAATTAGTGCAGGTACATGTGTATATCCTCGAGTACTTGCTCGGACTGTGAATAGTTTCTTTTCTGGTGTAGAAGAGTTAAGTGACATGAGGGAAATATTAAGGTTAGAACAAAGGTTGGAATGAAAGTTTTGAAAAAATGCAAAAAGAACAGGTGCATTTGTGACAAATGGTAATGAGTATCTGAAATATATCAACAAGTTGTGCGACTTAATCTTTCAATTATACACTTTTTGCTTTAATGAGCCTATTCCAATTACTGTTATTACGCTGCCCTTTTCCAACTGGCACAGCAAATGCATCACCACACTTACATCTGATTGATGCATCAGTATTTCTGGCACTGCTTTGGCTTTCTCTTTTTTTAGGGGTTTGATGTGGCCATTTGTATCTACAATTATTAATGTAATAAGTTGGGTGATGATGAATTTATGACCAAGATTAACTCAAAAGGATTTCAATATTGCATTTCCTCAGACATGATAGTAGGTGTTTAATTCTATAAGTTATATACAATTTCATGTGTAATATTATTGATTTCGTAGCTGTCACACGTGTTTATTATGTCAATTTTTGGACAAAAAAGGTGTCTTAATACGTCATAAAAAATATTTAAATTTGCATGGTAACGCATTAGCAACCAGGGATGCTAAAGCATGTGATCAAAAGGGAAAGTCCCACATCATTAGCAGTGCATGCTAATCAGAAAAATAACGGCCTGCAAGTGGATACCTTCTTCGAGGCAAAACAACCTAATGTTGGCTTTATACCATGTGCTAAAGTCATATGAAGGACCACAGGTCATCAGGCCATAGTAAGAAGCAAGATGTTTTGCTAGAATAGGCTCTTGTTGAAAAGGGTAGAAGAAGAGTGGACTGTGATGTCCAGAGGAAGATCAAAGTGCTAATAATTTTTTAGTCAAAGACAGAGGTTGGAAAAAAGGCACTTTAATCAATGATTTAACGTGCGTGTGTAATAGATATTTGTGTGCTATGAGTGACTATGCTTCTCCCTCTGGCTCAACAGTCTTTTTTTCTCCTTTTTAATAGAGGTGGCTGTAGTGATGCCATAGTGGGCATGACTCTTAAGTGGTGGTTCTGGAGCACTACTCTTAACCTCTCTACTCCCTTTGTCATATTTTTGTACGTTCTGTTGGTGTTATTGAAAGTAGCATGAAGAGATTCAGCCCCTTGCTCGCCCATGCATCCACATGCTACTCTCCACTGTTTCAAAAATGGTACAAGGTGGTCCTCCAGCATGTGCATCTTGGGTAGAAACATTGCTGAGGGGAAGTTAGTTTTATAATATTGAACAAAGATACTGATGGCCATTTCTATGAAACAGAGATAACGTAAGTTATTGCATTATATATATACCAAACTGTGCGATGTCCTCATCCAATAAAAGCTCATTGCTATTATAAATTTTATGACAGTTTGCAAATAGCTTAAATGCATCAATGAACTTTTCACTGATTTCACTGGCTCTTTTCTGAATATCTAGATCCTTTATTTAACTGGCCTTGGTGACTATAGAGTTACAGAGAGTCTCGATGTTTTGAAGCTGTTACAGAGGACAAAAGGAAAATTGTATAGCTGAAACCACGAAAATGAATACTGACCTTTAAAGCTCTATGTATGTGGTTTCCAATGAACAACCCACCGTGATAGGCCTGCCGTTCTACATTGAATGAAGCCAGAGCATCGTCCAAGGACTTTACAAAGCATGCATCTTCCTTATCAAATCCTTTGGACACTCTTAGTGTGGTGAGTAATAGATTGTTCCTATAGTATTTAATTAAGTACATGTAAATGAATAAAATTAAAATACAGATACATTACATTAGCTCTGATTTTGACCATATCTGTATGCATGAATCGGGACACTTGTTGAACAGTGGTATTGCCTTGAGGATCAGTTAATGATAGTCATAGTACAGTTAGTATCTGTTGTGCTTGATTGATCTCTGATTGTAGTGAAGATGTTTCTCTTGCTAAAGTGCTGCAATTGTAGTTTTAGAGTGTAAGTAGAAAAGGAAGAAATTGCATCACAATCTTCAGCAATTGAGCAATCAAACATGTGGCATTCATCCTCCACAACCTTTGGAAAATTCGCAATGTAATGTGTAGATCTGGAGGACAAACCTTTGCAAGATTTATACATGTAATTATTATTTTAAAAATTTACTTGAGAAATTGGTATGTTGAAAAAGGCTTTGCCAATGACACTATTGAAGAATTTAGCTCTTTTCAGATTAAATCCAGCTGTTACAAATTCTTGATACTTCTGAGACAGTGAGGTTAGTGAACGAGGTGCAATTGTATTCTCTGAATGCCTTGTTGCTTTATCAATTTTAAGTTTATCAGAAGGTATAGTACACCAGAGACAACAATGTCGTCCTATAAATTGTCAAAATTATTGTAAATTCAACTCACCACTAGCTCCAGAAAGACCATACAAATTACGAAATTCATAATCTCCAAACATAAATACTCGTATACCATACTCCCTATACATGTTAATTTTAAGACTGCATTAATGTAGTAAGTTTTTACCTCCATTTTGTGTTTTGTAAATCAGAATGACTTCTTCATATTGGTCTAGAGCAAGATGAAGGTTGAAGATGTTATCAGGTGCCTCAAATAGTGAGAAGACACAACTCTTTCTGACAAAATTTGGCTTCTCTACATTAACGATTTGGAGAAAGAGCTTCATAGTTGAACCACCTTTGTCTCCACCTGTTTTCAACCAGATTTTATCTGGTGGAATTACATCATTGTGCCATGTAAGTTGATTCATTCTATTTTATAGAGAATTTGATAATTATCACAAAAACTTGTTAAAATTTAACCTTTTTAATTCATCTAGTAAATGGAAGATGAGTTCTTTCAAGTTGACAATACAGGCAAGAGGAGCTGGTCAAATAACCTGTTTACCTTGCTTTTCAGTAAAAGTGAAAGGCACAGACTCTGCTTTTACATCTATCACCTCTAAATCATTCTTCATAGCTGTTCTCTGCTTCCTCTCACTGCTCATGTTTATCTTCCATGCTTTGAGCCACCTACAAGTACATGTAAGTAAAATAATTTAAATTACCAGGAAATTTTTGTGTACCTCTTCATCACTCGCAGCTTATTCCAGGGCAAGCATAAATCTGCTTTAATGCCCAGACTCTGTTCAGCAGATATATCTATACTGAAGTTCAACTCCTTCAGTAGCTCTTCCTCGTTGTCTTTAGAGAGCAGCTGTACTTCGTCAATCAGTTGACAATGATCCTTTTCTCCAGTTAGTTGGTCTCGTAAATGGGAGATCTCGTGACTTCTCTGGCACTTTGTTTGCTGTGATGCATGCTACTGAAGAAGAAACTACTGGAGAGGTGATTTTAGCTATACTAATGGGCTACAATACATTAGTTGGTAAGTTAATAATACTTCAATCAATTTGAAATACTTACTCTTCCTCCAGTAGGTACTGTGGTTGATGATGATTGTGATGAAGACACACGTATTATTTGCAATACTTCTTTCCCACAGCAATACTACCGTATGGCTGGTAATATTTGAGGGTCCAAAATTTCATGTTTTTTCCAAAATGTCCTTGGAAGCTAATATTTGTGGGTACAAATAGTCGTAGACGGCAGTTAGCAAACTTCTTTTCACTTAGATCTACTGAACTAGCTTCCAACACATGGCTTATAGTGGAATATGGAGTAATAGACAAAGACTGGCTCCTCCACTGGATTGGAAATGGTAGTTAGAGCTCTGCATGGCCAGTTAATTACTTTTTATGTGTGGGTGGGTAGAGGTTAAAATTTTGTGAATAAAAATTAACCGGGAAATTAACAAAAATTAATACCCCACGAAATTTACCAACTGTACAGTATTGCTCTCTTTGTGTGCCTCGCAATCATCTTAAGTGACTGTAGCTTAACATCTATTTGACAACTGTTAGACTTAACATATACATCATTAATAATATTTTCGATTATAGTGGATGGTTTTGTAAAAGTAGTTTCGGTTCAAGTAATAGATGGAACATGGCTTCGAGTGGTTTATCAGATATACACCGAAAATGATATTCATAATCCCGAGGGCATAGCACCGAGGGATTATGAATATCAATTGAGGTTTATATCTGATAAACCACGAAGAAGCCATGTTCCATATTTTTTGTACAATTGCAAGGCATAATGATGAATAATTAGAGCTTACCTTAAATCACTAAGCACTCTAGACGTTCCTTCAAAAACAAAACAATTTTACTCAAGTTAGGAAGGTAGTAAAAAAGGCAGCCATTTTGACATTCCTACTGAGCATACACAATAGACTAAACCACACGTGGTGCAAAATGGCTGAAAAGGAAAATCTACCACCGCTTGGCTCTCTTTATGAGGATAATCCTACTCCAAAGAAGAGGAGGGTGTCCTTGAAGCTAGATAAGAAGCCGCCTAGAATCGCATTCTACTCTGCCGAAGAAGTTTCCGAGATTTCTAAAGGATACGTTCCTCCAAATACGGCTAAAAACACTCGTTGGGCCACAAAATGTTTTATGGACTGGATTTTGGCAATCAACAGCCTCCCTGATGCTGTGGAAAAGTGTCCAGAAGATATATTAAAGAGTGCCTCACCTGAAGTTTTAGAGAAATGGATCCCGAAATTTGTTGCTGAAGTTAGAAGAGCCGATGGACAGAAATACTCTCCCAGAACCATTCATCAAATTATATCAGGCCTGCTAAGGTATAAGCATTCACTTAAGGCAGAATGCCCCAATATGTTGGATAAGATTCACTTTAAAGCTATTGATGGTGCTTGCGACACTATTTTTTGGGGTTAACGTAAGGAAGGCATCGGAGCAGAAGTCAAGCATACTCCTATTGTCACAATAGAAGAGGAAAAGCAGCTGTGGGACAGTACTGTTCTAAATGTTACTACTCCGATTGGCCTTTTACATGCTGTGTTTTTCTACATTGGCAAGGTATTTTGCCTTTGTGGAGGTGCAGAACAGAGAAACTTGAAGCCATCTCAATTCATCCGCCACTCAAACCCTGATAAATATTTGTATGTTGAAAATGGCTCGAAAAATAGATCTGGTGGTATTGCTCAACTTCAGGTGCAAAACAAAGTTGTTGAGATTTATGCAGTCCCTGAGAACGAACCTCGCTGCCTATTCTATTTGTTGAATTTATATTTGTCTAAACTACCGCCATATGCATTTGAAAACAATGTCTTCTACCTTTGGTCAATAAAGAAAACGCCTATTGATCCTCAAGATGTTTGGTATGATAGTGTGCCTATGGGAAAAAATAAATTGGCTGGCTTAACGAAAGATATGAGTATGGAAGCAGGACTGGAACAGATAAGAACAAACCATAGCTTGCGTGCTATAGGGGCGTCGGCTATGTTTGCAGCTGGAGTTCTAGAGAAAATAATTCAACGGAACACTGGCCACAGATCAATTGAAGCCTTACGATTATATGAACATGTGTCATCAGAACAGAGCAAGAGGACATGTAAGGTTCTGCCAAGTCTTGGCGTATCTGACATGCAGCAACAAGAAAAGGAAACTATAGGGCAAGAGCAAGAAGAAAAGCCTGAGAAAGAAGAAAAGGAAGAGAAGCCAAGTGTTGGAGCTATAGCTGGGAATTTTTTTAGCATGTTTCATGGCTGCAGCATTCAGTCTATTTCTGTGCAAATCGGGAAGAAGGAATAGATGATGATACTTGAAGTAACATTGCTACAGAGATCACTTAATACTTGATTTAGACACATCTCTAGAAACTATTGTTTATTAATATATATTATTAAAAACTTGGAAAGAAAAAACTTTAAATTGTTTTTTAAGATTGTTTGGATAAGGACAAGGGTTATTGATATTCATTGTGTGAAGGGCAATTCTTAATGATATTCATTGCTCTGGCAGGAAGTTACATCATACTTTCTCCAATCTGAGACCCACAATAGCCTGATACAAAAGTCTGGCTTATAAGCTCAGCTTGATATTAAGGTTTTGAAGGGAGACTCCTTCGGGGGACTCATCCTAATTTTTTTACCAGTGGACCTTTCAGGACAAAACTGTCCTGAGCAAAAGGTCAAAAGTCATGGGATCCCCTCTTTCCCTGGTGTATCAGGGATAGACCTGATACACCAAGGTGTATCAGGTTTATCCCTCATACACCAGGGAAAGTCCATGGTGTATCAGGAATTTCACTGGTGTATCATATATACACCACTGCGCGGCACTTTCATCTTATGGCTTCCTATGGTACAACCATAAAGATTAGCCACTACAGCAGAGCAGACATACAAGGGAGAATCTCTACTGGGTTGTTGATGGCCGAGTAACAGAAGCGACAAGTGACCTCTTCCTTGTATTCATCTGAAACGTGTGACAGACAAAATGATGAAACAATTAATGCTACAGATTTAATATGTAGGCTAATAAAGGAAGGGTGTCCTGCACCCGAGCGTTTCTCCTATTTTTACATCTAATATCACACACATTACAATTATCTTCACTGTGTGGGTTCCATTGTACTACTTCACTCGTTGGTCAATTTTTACCATTAGATACCAGTGTCTTAGCAGATACATAGCAGCTGTGGCAAAAGGATCCGGGGTGAACTTCTTCGTTGTCAGTTGATGGATCTATTCCTAAGCTGTGTAGAAGTGTATATGGGCAACACTTGTATTGATCCCTTCACAGTCGTTTACAACAAAGTCTACAGTGACGATCCAGATAATCCTTATGTTTCTTGGAAGACATGGTGGTGCTGAATTTTTCAATTTTGCTGTGTCAAAAATAAAATCCTAAAAAATTATTAGCATTTCAATTTTTATATTAATTTTAAGAGCAAAATCTAATCTATGTTTACATACCTTATTGTTTAGAAAACTTCTGATCTTAGATTAGAGACCACAATACCTACCCTACTACAAGCTGTTTGAATAGTAGCAGCTGTTGCAGGAGATGCACAGATCAAGGAAAAGCAACTTAGGCCATTATAATTTGATTCATTGTTTCTCAATAATAACAGGATGCGGGCGGGCGGTTAATTATAATTATTAATTGTAATAATTATTATTTTAAATAATTTTTGATTTTAATAATCCAATACTTAAAAACTGATGTATAAATGTATCAATAGTCACACAACATAAGAGATCATTATTGCACGAAATTTGCAAATACTTACGTTACTTGTGACTTCTTCTAACTCGCTTAAATGGTGGGTTTGTGCAATCTGAGCACTGGGGATAATAATCATCAGTAGCATTATTGCCTGTTGATGATAGTAGTGTCTTGCAGCAATAAATGCAAATAACTTCAGGGAACCCACAACTATAATAGAGCTTCTCTATAGGATCAAAGCACTTGTAAATACATACACACAGACTTGAGTTCCTCTGGTAGTTCAATATCTTCAAAAGTAGCACCACAAGTATATGAAACATCTTCTAGAATTGAATTTAATTTGAGTTTACACTGGGAACTCAGTTTCGATTTTGAAAATAGCAACCTCCACATTTCACATTCTTCACACTGGATTAAAATACTAACATTCTTAACATGTTGCTGAGTTACATTAAAGGGGAGCTTCTTCTTTTCGTTGTTGTTGGAGGCAGAAGATGTTTCTCAGTAGTTGTAGTGCCATACGATTCACTAAATGACTTGTAGTGGCTATTGTCATTCATCTCAGGATCTGGTAAATTAAATATACCTACAATAATTAAAGACAATAAATTTAATTATCTGTGACCACACCTTTGATATAAGTGTGAATTTACACCTCCCAAATAATGTTTAGATCTATCCAGCATGTCTTCTCACTTTGATCATGCTCTACATACTCTACTGCAGATTCTACTCACTGATCTCACTCACCCAATCGACACAATTAATTGCGTGCTTTATAATTTTACTGTATAAAGTGGTACCCATACTTCAGTCATCCTACATGTAAATGCATTAGGGTGAATATTTTACAAATCAAAAAAAATACAATTATTGTTGAAACCTCAGTCATGAACCACAAAAAAAAACAAGGCCAATCTTCATTTCACATCTCATGGGTGGGGCTAATGTGGGCAGGCACTAGGCAGCTTCATTAATATTCATTAAAATTTTTATCATTGCAATATAAATTGATTTGTATACATCAATAATCTTTGCTGATGTGGGCGGGAAAGGAGAAACAATGGAGTAGCGTAACATAATTAAATTTTCTCAAGGCCCGTTTGTAAAAGTTAAAAAATTTGTCCCTCAATTTTTAGTTACATAATAATTTATACAAATAACAGAACACACACTATGTTTGTACAAGTACACATCCTCTAACCTTGAAAAACATCTGAAGACATCCTAACTGGAGGACAAATAGAACAGTCGTCTTTTCCACACTTTTTGATGGTGATAGAATAATTTCGAAATAAACAGCAGTGAGAAATGAATGATTACAAAGAGGAGAGACTTGCTAAATCTTTACGTGTAGTATGATCTTTCGTTAGTAAAGGGTCTACTTTCAACAACACTTCAAAAAAGGAATCCATTTCGGCATCAGATGCACTCTGAAATACCTGAAACTTTTTTCCTTTAAGTTCTAAACGAGTTATAGTACTACCAATTAGATCTTTAGACGACTTCAGAGATTTAGAAACATCATGCTTCATCTCTGAACAATTCTTTTAAATGTCCTTTAGATTGTTTGCATTTTTAACTGCCTGTTTGAAGTCATCTCCCATTTTCTCTCTCATAATGCCAATGCATTGCATTCTCAAGTTTACAATGGACATTACTCATTTGACTGGGTTCGCCCAAGAATGGGAAGGAGCAGTTCTTCCAGCAATAAGCACATCAAGATCCAGGTTTAGAAAAAGAGCTATCAATGATATTTGAACACTAGCATATGTCAACCTGTGATCAGGTCCTCCATCTGAATAAACAAATAATATATGCCGACCTTTCACCTGATTTATTAAACAGTTATGCAATTCCTTTGCATGTCTTAATGGGGATAATGGCTCAAAAGCAGCGTCATTAATGCCCACAAAGACTTGCCCTGAGTACCAGGAATTTTAAATATCTTCAGGTACATAAACTAATAAAGTCACACTGGGAATAAAACTGAACTTACAAAAATCATAATCACCTACAGCAAACATATCTTGAGAGGAAACAATTACTTGACGACCACATTCTGCTGCAGCTACTGGGAACCCTGGTTCTCCAATTTTGATGCGATGTTTATCATCTAAACAAAGAAAGAGCGAAATGTCTCTATATTTAATCGTGTAATCTCTCATATATTGAAACAGAGCAGCACAGTAATGTGCATCTGGGTGTGATTTCCTAAATTGCCTCTTTTGAATGACATGTTTTGCTTGTAATCTCCCAGTATACCGTTTAGCAACAAGAGAATGAGGATTCCTTGGACAGATATTAAGAAAGACCCATGCTTGAGAGGGAACAGGGGTGCCTTCAGGGCATAACCTGGTAACCTCTTGAATAAGGTCCCGAACTGATATAGCCTTTGCCATAAAAGTAACAGTGTCATGTCTCCTTTCGTGGACAGCTGTACAAGTAGAAAGATACTGCGTGCATTTCTCCCGAAAAACAGTAAAACGATCACTCTCATTGGAATTTAAGTGACGTAGGTCAACAATAATATCTGGGTCTTGCATTGCAAGTGCTTCAGTGACTCGCTTATCAATTTCCTCTTCAGACGTTGTTCTTGCTGCAAAGCAGTCACTAGTTAAAGACTAATAGATACTTCATAACAGATGTGAATTGCTTTTAGGTGTTTTTCTTCCATATAAATCATAAAATTGCCGTTTCATAGTTCTTGTATGATATACAGGAATCTGAGACTTAATTTCTTCAGTAATACGTGCATTTTCTGGAGTACATGCCTCTATACACACATGTTCAGGAGCCTTCCATATGAAATAAAAATTTCCAACATTAGTGCCATGTCTATATGTCTTTATGTGAAGAAAACAGCAGGACATGATAAGCCCCTGTCTAATTCTCTGATGTAGAGATATTTCTGCCTGCTATCATTAGGTGCAAAATCATTAACAAATATTTTCTCATACATAGAAACATTTATTAGAGCTGAATTGAGAGAAGAGAGGAGAGGAGACACAAAGTCGGCTTTAGGAAAGTATCGTACACTAGTTGCATCAGAGAAAGCAACGGCAGGATCAGGTGAAGAGTGATGGCGCTTCATTACTTTATTACAAATAAAATGTAAGAAGCATACGATGAAAGAGACTCTATCAATTTTATTATTGAGTTATGAAATTCTGTCCAATCTGGTTGTTGCATCCAACTACTGACTGCATATTCTTGCAATGTAGCAGCATACTCTAATAGCTTCTCCCTGCTCATGTTAGAAATAGATCTTTTCCTGTGCTTACTCAATTCGGGACGATTAAAGCCAACAAACTTTGAAAGGTAAGTGGGAATAGCACAAGACCGGCTACGAAATACATTGTAATGACCATCAATGAACCATAATAAATGACAAAGATCAGTAATAAATGGCTTTCCATACTTAAGTGGCTCATGCCAACCAAGCCCATCTACTGACAGTTGTTGAACCACAGAATTATAGAGCTCATCTTTTCCATTTCTTGTAGACGTAAGTAGAGGTGGTAAAAACTTTCTGCTTTCTATTCGAAGGCGCTTAGGAGAATTTACTTCTGATTCATGATCAGGAACAACCACATGAAACTTGATAAATGATCCAAACATGGAACAAACACCAATTACAGAGTGAGCTGGCTTAACAATACTAAATGATTCTCATGACTGTCCGACAAACACTTTATCCAGAATTGAGTTGGCTAGATGTTCACTAGGTGTAATATTGCATGTGACACCACTTTAAATTTGAAGAAACAAATCAGAAAACGATATGTCAGCATCCAGCTATAAATAAGAACATAATAATGATACCTATTCTTTTTGCAGTTAAAAGTGACTTGTATAGTCAATGGATTAAAAATGCAGCTAAGAAATATCCCACAACTAATGTTGGTATCATAAAGTACTGCCATAATGTAAGAATGCTTGTATTGGCAGTTTGGCACTGTTTTAAAGCAAAAGCTGCTGCAGCTGATATAAATTACCTCAATAATTGTCCAAGGAACAATTGTTACTTCATTCTTGACTGATACACTGAGGTACATGACTAATATCAGTGATGAAACAAAAACCATCTGAACAGAGACTGTGAAGAATACAACGTACAGTGAAAAGAACCAAACAATGTAGCCTATAAAAATATGAAAATAAATCAAACAAAGTTACTTTGTGAGAAACATCCTAAAAGACTTTAAAATGTAAAATGCCCATTCAAATGCAAAAAATACAAGATGTCATACCTATAGTTAACTATTGTTAGAGGCACTTGTTTAAGACAATAACAGCAACAGGCACAATAAGGTGAGTTGAGTGAATACTAATAAAAGAATGAAAGTCCTATAGCATAAAATAGCAAGTGGAGTGACTATTATATTCATAATGGTAAATATAATACATCATACATGTAATCACTGTTATAATAGGCTTTGGTTAGGATGTACATGAACATACCTATAGTTAACTAGAGTTGAACAGTATAAGTAACTCTTGTTTGAGACAATTATAACAGCAACCAAGGCAATGAGGAGAATTGACTGAAATATCAAGATATATACCGCCAACAGAAGGAAAGTCCTATAGCATAAATAGCAAGTAAGAGTGGCTATTATTATATCTACAGTAGTAAATATGATATAGTGACATGTGACTATAAATTAAAAATCATTGACAGTTTTACACAGTCTGCTTGTATATATATATATGGCTTCCCACACAGCAACAAAAATGATGTAATGAGTATCATGTATAGTTTTGTGCCTGTTTTATGCTTCTATTTACACAGAAACAAGTAAAACATGATAAAATTCTATACAAACAAAACAGGGTTCATAGTAAAAGGAGTCAAAAGAGGAGAAAAATTAACAATATTATGCTACCACCAATTAAAAGAAAGGTCAATGAGACACAAGTGATCAACAAGAGGCTAAGACTGATGAGCCCAATACACATAATGCCCATAGTTTTTATTAGTCATATTACACCCTTTAGTCAAAACTTATGCCAGGCCGCCAGTGAGCAGCAATTGAAAGATTCAATACTCATCATATGGTACAGCCTAAAGGTGCTTGCAAAAGTTATTTACCAACACAACATGAAGCTTATTATCACACGAGTTAATAAAGACTAATACGCCAGATATATACATATACATGACTGAGATAGCTTGTGAGTGACTGATGCATGATAAATATGTATTGTGTGGCTCATACCAAATCCAAAGCATATGTCCAAAGTCACACTGCACGACTTGGGCACAAGGTGGGAACAGGATAAACTCAGACTATTGTAGCCAGAGCCCATGAGGCTGCTCAAGCCTACCAGGAGAGAGTGACAGAGTGACAGACACTCAAATCAAAGACTCAGAATGACAGGATCCTAGGAACACGTGCCATTGCATAATAAATTTTAATTAATAACTATTTTCAATGCGCAACTATTTACGGAGCAGGTGGGGATGAGAAACAATTAATGTATTCAACGTAGCCTTAGCTATGCGCAGTGCAGTTATTTCACTTCAGTTGGTGGTAAACCACAATGTTATGATATTTAATAGTATGTGGGTTAAACTATGAATAAGAAACACAATATACAACATCCTGCAAAAAAAACATAAATTTGAATTTTATCATGTGCCGTAAATGATAATACTGTTCTAATTATGAACTTTGTGCCATGATTCAACACCTGTGCTGTAATAACAGCAACACTGTCAAAACTGCAGCCCTCAAATAGTTGCATATGTGTTACGATGAACTGTCTCTTATTTCATTTCTAATATCAGAACTATTTGGAAATAGTGAATTTAACTTGAGCGTGAAATACAATACTTGTTTTTTGCCATGACGTAAAGCTTTCGGAAGGTGGTTAAGAGTAATGACAATGCTGAATTTTTGCCAGCAAGGTTATTAGATTTGTATTGGTATTAGTTTTTAATCAACAATGTAGTGTTTAAAGATTTTAAAGCATAGACATGTGGGATTAAGAGTTAACTTGATACTATGGTTACAGTACGACCTTATTGGCATTGGTACTCTCAGACCATACCTTTTATAACTAATACATTTCAATACTAAAATTTAGAGATAATGTGAAACATCATCACACACCTCTTATGTTCAAAACACCTTCCATCTCGGATACTTTCAATTGATATTTCCATTCGCTTGAGTAATATCAATTAAAAGAATCCTCAGGCTTGAGATATCAACTCCCATATGTGACCCAATATGAGAAAACAAGGCTATCTGCGGGAATTATCAATAGGAGATATGGCTTCTTAAAGTTGTGACAGCGGTACCTTATCAAAACTGAGATTATACCAAAAATATATTGTATAAAGAATTTCCTTTCATTTGATACCAAGTTTGCCCTAAAATAACTTGAAAGTGGTCATTTACAGACCTTTCTTTTTGTTGTGTACCATGTAAATAATGCAGGATATAATGATAAAATAGGCTGCAACTCAATTTCATTCGTTTAGACTTCTTGTTGCATAAACAAGCATAACTCAGCACTAGATGTGTCAAATGACATGGAAGAAGAACCAAAAGATAGGAAAAACTTTGCTTAATTAAGAAAACTATAAATCTCAATTTTCAATTTTGGAGCATATAGCCTGGTTTTCTCATATCGGGTCACATATTGTGATGATATACGAATCATATGCATTATACTAAACAGGTCCAAATACAAAAGTATAGTCCTCAGGTGGGTATCCACAGATGTGAGAAAGCCTTAGAGCTATATCACGTCCGAGGACACCAACAAAAGGTTCATATCTTTTGTAAATTGACAAGTTCTAGTATGCTATACCCACCCAGTTATATCAGATTGACGCTACCATAGATCACTCTTGTATCATAAATGATACATATTTCTTGAGTGAGACATTATTGGTGCCACTGTCCACTGCTGACCCATTATGAAGTATCATCCACTGTCACAGTAGAAATCAGCTATTGTTAATAGTATTCATTGATAAAACAAACTAACTAACCATTGATAAATATTATTGTTAATCAATATTAATCATTATTATTAATGCAATAAATGTTGTAAAAAATAAAGTATTTCACATATCATGAGTGCATGAAGAGAGATCAGAACTAAATGTACAAGTGTTAGTGCAGAGATGTGCAACAGAAACAGGTGAGTAGACAGCATGATGATACAAAATGTAAAGACTTAAATAGTTCTGAAATTGGAATGTCAAGTTTAGTCAAAAAAGGACAGTCATTAAAGGAAAGCTGAGGTTCAAGTTTTCTGTAGATGTATTAGTCTCCTTTGTATGAGCTTAAAAACTTGCCAAAACAACTAATACTCCAAAAGAAACCTAAACTTTTAAGGTATATTAAACCAGTATGTCATTATAATATTTTATCTTGCAGACAAATTGGGTGATTAAATTTTGACAAATCTACAACATTGACTACTCTCTTCATTTTTGTCATAATAGCACCGTATGTTAAAAATATATCCTGTACTGACACAGCATCAAGCAAAATAAGAGAGCAGCATTGTAGTAAGTCTCCTAATGGAACTGGCGACTTGTCATAACACAACACAGTAGGTACACCTAATAATTTGCAAGATGTACCAGATTAGAGCTGAAAGTATAGTAAAATGTCGTTAACATAATACAATAAATTTGCTTATATACCTTCCTCAAAAAACCAGGTTGATAAATACCTTTCTTTATTTTGACCTGAGAGTCCCTTTCCATTCGTAAAGGCCCATACTTAAAGTAAAAAATAAAGCTTCTTAAGCCCTTCCCTACACCTAAAAAAGTAAATAATGCTGTAATGCTTATAGGATAATTACTGTTGCTTCTCATTGAAGATGCCCCCAGAGCACAAAAACTGAAGTTGTTGCATGACAGCAAAATTTTGAGTCATGTCTTTGCTTGGGATGTGACGATATCCGAAAATTTTGAGATCTGACAAGACCATTAAAAGCTTTATACCTAAAGTAAATAAGGTTGTTAAATTGTAAATACAGTTTAACTAACCTCTCAGTATATACTGAGTAGGGCAAAACTCAATTATGTTGTCTACCAAGTGGAGAATAAGATGATTTCTGAATCTCTTTAAATGCTCAGGCATGTATTCTGTTGTTGCCTGCATAGGCGTATTCGGACTCGGGCAAGCACGGGCTTTGCCTGGGTAGAAATTTGCAGCCATAATTATATTCATTGGTTATTGTATTATACACAGTATGGTAACAGTGGGAGGACTGTTAACTACAATAGTTACCACTGTTAACCACAATAATTTAGCACACACCAACATGTTACAAGTGTTTATTCAAGCACCAGGCAGTTATAGGTCTTAAATTTTAAATGCATTTGCCCAAATTGCCCACAATCAATAGTTAAAGGTATAAATAATTAATTAAATATATAAATAGTTACTTAATTATATGAATAATTAATTAAGTGCCCTAGTAGCTGGAGAAGGCTAGATACGCCTATGGTTGCCTGAACAAGTTCTTGGCAGGTAATCTTTCAATAATCTGCATTACAAATAGTACACAGTATGCTAATCTAAATACCCAATATAAAATCTGTTGTATACATCATATTTTGTAAAATCTAACTTGTAGAGTAGAAACAAGCACTTTGAGTAGAAGGAGAGAAGTAAGGCTGGAATACAAACAAAACTATATTCATCATAGCCTTAAAATCCCTCCCAACAAAAGACTTTTAATGGTATGCAATTTTTCTTGTGATGCTACATGAAAAGCCACATTATTTGAAAGCGTTGATTTTAGCCAATATTTCTTTCTTTTCTACTCATCCATTTAGCATGAACTGTCGTAGCATATACTTGTATGCACCAAGTAATATGGTCAGTAACAATTCAACAGGAGTGGATGTGCAAGAGAAGATAATGTTTTTTGGAAAAATGAATTATGAATCAAACGTAAACAGTAAGTTTAAATATTGGGTTCAGGTGTTGACTCAAGCTATATACTTTTCTAAGAATTTTCTTACTCTGCTCAGTTGGTTCAGCTGCTATCATGGCCATCGGTTTGAGTTCATTTTCTTTGGACTGGGGCTGTCCAATAACAGATCCATCAGAAGTCTATAACAATAATTTCATAATAATTATACAATACTAACTTACTTCAGAAATCCTACATAGGCAGTCCTATCTTGTCATTAACTATTAATGATGCTGTAATATTATTGCATTTTGTGGAGATAACAGGAGCTAGGACAAAAATTTAAGACTTCATCAGACAATAATAAACACATAATTCCTTCTGAAGAGAAAGTATATCATTTACCAATGGTTTACTCATTTAAACAGCAATAGTACGATTCTGGCTGGTTCACCGATTTTTGGCTTTTCTTTTAGTCAAGTTCTACAGCCATGCTAGGGGCACCAGCGGAGTTTGCTGGTCCAGATAAGGTCCTCTAAGAAGTCTGGTAAGCATAGGAGCTATTTAAGCACAAGACATTTACTTACTTTTGGAAGACATGCTAATAATGTGCACCAAGTATTAAACTTATTTGACTTCTTTGAGAAGTTCCCACTCATGTCATTTGAATTTAGAAAAGTGGGTGCCAAAATAACAGGAATATTGTCGATGTTTGGCATTATGTGACATATTCCTATGAAATCATCATTTAATATTTTGGACATAAAAATTTCATGAGTAACAGAACAAAATTTATTTGAGGCTGACTTGTATTTCAATATATGGTACTGCAGTGGAGGTTGAGATAAACTTAAAAAGATCAATAGATTTCACTTCACACTGGATATAAATGATGTGAACAAAAGAATCAGCAAGGCAGTTAGGGCACGGAGATGGTTTGGCAGTGAGAGCAGAAAGGTGTGCCAGTGAGAGCAGGAAGTTGGTGTGGCAGTGAGTGAATGGCATTGGTGTGGCCGTGAGAGCAGGGAGATTGTGTGGCAGTGAGAGAAAGGAGATGGTGTGGCAGTGAGAACAGGGAGATTGTGTGGCAGTGAGAGTAAGGATATGGTGTGGCAGTGAAAGCTCTGAGATGATGTGCCAGTAAGAGCAGGGAGTTTGTGTGGCAGAGAGAGCAGGGAAATTGTGTGGCAGCAAGGGTAGAATGATCGTGTGGTAGTGAGAGCAGAATGATGATTTGGCAGAGAGGTGGTGAGGCAGTGTGACCAGGGACATGATGTGGCTGTGAGAGGAGGGTGATGGCTTGGCAGTTGGAGCAGGAAGATGGTGTGGCAGTGAGATGGTGAAGCAATGACAGCAGGCAGATGGTGTGGCAGTGACAATAGGGCAATGGTGTGGCAGTGATAGCAGAAAATTGTTTTGTAGGGAGATGGTGTGGCTGTGGCAATGACAGGAGGGACATGGTGTGACTGTGGCAGCGAGAGCAGGTTTATGGTGTGGCAATGAGAGCAGGAAGATGGTGTGGCATTGAGAGCAGGGAGATAGTGAGGCACATAGAGCAGAGAGTTTGTGTGGCAGTGAGAGCAAAGAGATGGTGATATCGTGGGAGAAGGGAGATGACGTGGCAGTGAGAGCAGGGAAACAGAGTGGAAGTGAAAGCAGGAAAATGAAGTGGGAGTGAGAGTGGTGAGATGGAGTGGCAATGAATGCAAGGACATGGTGTGGCAGTGAAAACAAGGAGATGTTGTGGCAGTGTGAGCAGGAAGATTATGTAGCAATATGGTCAGGGACATGGTGTTGCCATGAGAGCAGAGAGATGGTGAGGCAGTGAGAGCAGGGACATGCTGTGGCAAATAGAGCTCAAAGATGGCACAGCAATGAGGCAAAAAGATGGTGTGGCAGAGAGAGCAGCTAGATGGTGTGGGAGTGACAGCAGAAATGTGGTGTTACAGTAAGAACATTGAGACAGTGTGGCAGTGAGAGAAGGGAGATGTTGTGGCAGTGGGAAAAGGAGATGGTGAGGCATTGAAAGCAGATAGTTGGTGGGGCAGTGAAAGCAAGGAGACGGTGGGGCAGTGGGAGCAGGGACACTGTTAAAACTGAGGTGTTGGCATACACTCGTGGGTGTCACAAATTTGGGTGTTGTTTACTATTGGGGTGTTGAATCAATCTAGCTTGGTGTTGTTCTATTGAAAGAGGGGTGTTACTACAACACTACAACTTGTGTCAAAGTTAAAGGATAGCCATGACACCCTTACAGGTGTTGCAATAACACTGTATTTAATACAGTGGTTATGGTGTGGCAGTGAGAGCATGGAGATGGTGAGGCTGTGAGAGCAGCAAGTTGGTGAGGTAATGAGAGAACTAAGTTGGTGTAGCAGTAAAAGCAATGAATCTGTGATGCAGTAAGAGGAGGGAGATTGTGTGGCAGTGAGAACAGGATGAAGTGTGGCAGTGAGTGTATGGAAATGGCGTGGCTGTGAGAGCAGCGAGATATCTGGTGAGGCAATTAGAGCTGGGAAACTGAGTGGCAGTTGAGAGCAAGGGAGTTGGTGTGGCAGTGAGAGCAGGGAGTTGGTGTGGCAGTGAGATGGTGTGGCAGTAAGAGCAGAAAGATGATGGGGCAGAAAGAGCA